>NC_056744.1:346171808-346224308 GCF_019279795.1 Protopterus annectens
AAAAAGTTTTAAAGCTTTTGAATACTTTAAAATTTTTAAATTTTTTTTAAAACCCCATAAAAGACAGGGTACCACCAGCCCCCCAGGGGAAAATAAAAAAAGTTAAAGATAAAAAAAATTACTTTTAAAAAAATCAAATGAAAAAAGACCACCCCAAATTAAAAAAACTTTTTAAAAACCCACCAGGGTCAAGGAAAAGTTTAAAAAATAGCTTTAAAATCAACAAATTAAAAGAAAAAAAACAGCAAAAACCTAGGGCAAACTAAAAAATGTTTAAAAAGAACATTCAAAATTTTTAAAGCAAAACAGCTAAACCAAATCTAAAAATTTTCACTTATAAAACTCATACAGTAAATAAAATTGTTCGGGGAAAAAACAACCAGGCATTAAAAACCATTAAAATAATTTTTTTTAAAACACCAAAGGAAAAAAGGAATTAATTTTAAAACCCAAATTCACAAAACCTTTTAAAAAAAACAAATTTTTTAAAATCCTTTAAAATACAGTTTACTTCCAAACAAATGGGCTCTTTCATCAGATTTCATCTCTCAAAAAAGAATCAAAATTCATTTCTCAAAAACAGAATACTCAAAAATCTAAAAAATAAATTTCCCTCAGAATTATAACCCTGAACAAAAAATAAAACAAAAATTTTCATAAATAAAATTAATAAAAAACCTTTTAATAAAAGGGGAATTTTTTTCCGGGCCAATCCAAAAAATTTTACATAAATTGCAGCCAGAAAACAAATTAAAAAAAATTAAAAAATTTCCCAGCCAAGCGTCACAAATTAACAAGCCCTAAAATTTTAAATAAAATAAAGGTATTTCAGGGCCATAGTGACATGACCGGGGCACCAGAAAAATAAATAAAGGTATAAAGGTAAGAATACATTGTATCATGCAGACCATCAGTGACAGTGATACACAGCAGCCATGGAACATAAAGCAGTTAAAGGTAAGAATACATTGTATCATGCAGACCATCAGTGACAGTGATACACAGCAGCCATGGAACATAAAGCAGTTAAAGGTAAGAATACATTGTATCATGCAGACCATCAATGACAGTGATACACAGCAGCCATGGAACATAAAGCAGTTAAAGGTAAGAATACATTGTATCATGCAGACCATCAATGACAGTGATACACAGCAGCCATGGAACATGCAGCAGTTAAAGGTAAGAATACATTGTATCATGCAGACCATCAGTGACAGTGATACACAGCAGCCATGGAACATAAAGCAGTTAAAGGTAAGAATACATTGTATCATGCAGACCATCAGTGACAGTGATACACAGCAGCCATGGAACATAAAGCAGTTAAAGGTAAGAATACATTGTATCATGCAGACCATCAGTGACAGTGATACACAGCAGCCATGGAACATGCAGCAGTTAAAGGTAAGAATACATTGTATCATGCAGACCATCAGTGACAGTGATACACAGCAGCCATGGAACATAAAGCAGTTAAAGGTAAGAATACATTGTATCATGCAGACCATCAGTGACAGTGATACACAGCAGCCATGGAACATAAAGCAGTTAAAGGTAAGAATACATTGTATCATGCAGACCATCAGTGACAGTGATACACAGCAGCCATGGAACATAAAGCAGTTAAAGGTAAGAATACATTGTATCATGCAGACCATCAGTGACAGTGATACACAGCAGCCATGGAACATAAAGCAGTTAAATGTAAGAATACATTGTATAATGCAAACCATCAATGACAGTGACACAGCAGCCATGGAACATAAAGCAGTTAAAGGTAAGAATACATTGTATCATGCAGACCATCAATGACAATGATATACAGCATCCAGGGAACATAAAGCAGTTAAAGGTAAGAATACATTGTATCATGCAGACCATCAGTGACAGTGAGTATGCAGTAGCCATGAAACATAAAGCAGTTAAAGGTAAGAATACAATGTTTCATGCAGACCATTAATGACAGTGATACACATCAGCCATGGAACATAAATCCGTTAAAGGTAAGAATACATTGTATCACGCAGATGATTAATGACAGTGATACACAGCAGCCATGGAACATAAAGCATTTAAAGGTAAGAATACAATGTTTCATGCAGACCATCAATGACAGTGATACACATCAGCCATGGAACATAAATCAGTTAAAGGTAAGAATACATTGTATCATGCAAACCATCAATGACAGTGAAACACAGCACCAAGGAACATAAAGCAGTTAAAGGTAAGAATACATTGTATCATGCAGACCATCAATGACAATGATATACAGCATCCAGGGAACATAAAGCAGTTAAAGGTAAGAATACATTGTATCATGCAGACCATCAGTGACAGTGAGTATGCAGCAGCCATGAAACATAAAGCAGTTAAATGTAAGAATACATTGTATCATGCAAACCATCAATGACAGTGATACACAGCAGCCATGGAACATAAAGCAGTTAAAGGTAAGAATACATTGTATCATGCAGATGATCAATGACAGTGATACACAGCAGCCATGGAACATGCAGCCGTTAAAAGTAAAAATACATTGTTTCATGGAGACCATCAGTGACATTGAGTACACAGCAGCCATGAAACATAAAGCAGTTAAAGGTAAGAATACATTGTATCATGCAGACCATCAATGACAGTGATACACAGCAGTCATGGAACATAAAGCAGTTAAAGGTAAGAATGCATTGAATCATGCAGACCATCAGTGACTGTGAAACACATCAGCCATGGATTATGCAGCAGTTAAAGGTAAGAATACATTGTATCATGCAGACCATCAGTGACAGTGAGTACACAGCAGCCATGGAACATAAAGCAGTTAAAGGTAAGAATACATTGTATCATGCAGACCATCAATGACAGTGATACACATCAGCCATGGAACATGCAGCAGTTAAAGGTAAGAATACATTGTATCATGTAGCCCATCAATGACAGTGATACACAGCAGCCATGGAACATAAAGCAGTTAAAGGTAAGAATACATTGTATCATGCAGACCATCAATGACAGTGATACACAGCAGCCATGGAACATGCAGCAGTTAAAGGTAAGAATACATTGTATCATGCAGACCATCAGTGACAGTGATACACATCAGCCATGGAACATGCAGCAGTTAAAGGTAAGAATACATTGTATCATGCAGACCATCAGTGACAGTGATACACAGCAGCCATGGAACATGCAGCAGTTAAAGGTAAGAATACATTGTATCATGCAGACCATCAGTGACAGTGATACACAGCAGCCATGGAACATGCAGCAGTTAAAGGTAAGAATACATTGTATCATGCAGACCATCAGTGACAGTGATACACAGCAGCCATGGAACATGCAGCAGTTAAAGGTAAGAATACATTGTATCATGCAGACCATCAGTGACAGTGATACACAGCAGCCATGGAACATAAAGCAGTTAAAGGTAAGAATACATTGTATCATGCAGACCATCAGTGACAGTGAGTACACAGCAGCCATGGAACATAAAGCAGTTAAAGGTAAGAATACATTGTATCATGCAGACCATCAGTGACAGTGATACACAGCAGCCATGGAACATAAAGCAGTTAAAGGTAAGAATACATTGTATCATGCAGACCATCAGTGACAGTGATACACAGCAGCCATGGAACATAAAGCAGTTAAAGGTAAGAATACATTGTATCATGCAGACCATCAGTGACAGTGAGTACACATCAGCCATGGAACATAAAGCAGTTAAAGGTAAGAATACATTGTATCATGCAGACCATCAATGACAGTGATACACAGCAGCCATGGAACATGCAGCAATTAAAAGTAAAAATAGATTTTTTATGGAGATCATCAGTGACATTGAGTACGCAGCAGCCATGAAACATAAAGCAGTTAAAGGTAAGAATGCATTGTATCATGCAGACCATCAGTGACAGGTAGTACACAGCAGCCATGGAAGATGCAACAGTTAAAGTTAAAAATCCATTGTATCATGCAGACGTTCAGTGACAGTGAGTACACAGCAGCCATGGAACATAAAGCAGTTAAAAGTAAGAATACATTGAATCATGCAGACCATCAGTGACAGTGATACACATCAGCCATGGAACATGCAGCGGTTAAAGGGAAGAATACATTGTATCATGGAGCCCATCGGTGAGAGTGATACACAGCAGCCATGGAAGATAAAGCAGTTAAAGGTAAGAATACATTGTATCATGCAGATGATCAATGACAGTGATACACAGCAGCTACGGAACCTAAATCAGTTAAAGGTAAGAATACGTTGAATCATGGAGCCCATCAGTGACAGTGATAAACATCAGCCATGGAACATGCAGCAGTTAAAATTCAGAATACATTGTATCGTGCAGACCATCAGTGACAGTGAGTACACAGCAGTCATGGAACCTAAAGCAGTTAAAGGTAAGAATACATTGTATCATGTACACCATCAATGACAGTGATACACATCAGCTATGGAATATGCAGCAGTTAAAGGGAAGAATACATTGTTTCATGCAGACCATCAATGACAGTGAGTACTCAGCAGCCATGGAACATGCAGCAATTAAAGGTAAGAATACATTGCATCATGCATAACATCACTGACAATGAGTACACTGCAGCCATAGAACATGCAGCAATTAAAGGTAAGAATACACTGTATTATGCAGATGATCAGTGATGGTGATACACACCAGCAATGGAACATAAAGCAGTTAAATGTAAGAATACATTGTATCATGCAGACCATCAATGACAGTGATACACAGCAGTCATGGAACATAAAGCAGTTAAAGGTAAGAATACATTGTTTCATGCAGACCATCAGTGACAGTGAGTATGTAGTAACCATGAAACATAAAGCAGGTAAATGTAAGAATACATTGTATCATGCAAACCATCAATGACAGTGAAACACAGTGCCATGGAACATAAAGCAGTTAAAGGTAAGAATACATTGTATCATGCAGATAATCAATGACAGTGATACACAGCAGCCATGGATCATGCAGCAGTTAAAGGTAAGAATACATTTTATCATGCAGACAATCAGTGACAGTGATACACAGCAGCCATGGAACATGCAGCAGTTAAAAGTAAAAATACATTGTTTCATGGAGACCATCAGTGACATTGAGTACACAGCAGCCATGAAACATAAAGCAGTTAAAGGTAAGAATGCATTGTATCATGCAGACCATCAGTGACAGGTAGTACACAACAGCCATGGAACATGCAGCAGTTAAAGGGAAGAATACATTGTATCATGGAGCCCATCGGTGAGAGTGATAAACAGCAACCATGCAACATGCAGCAGTTAAAAGTCAGAATACATTGTATCATGCAGACCATCAGTGACAGTGAGTACACAGCAGTCATTGAAACTAAAGCAGTTAAAGGTAAGAATACATTGTATCATGCTGACCATCAATGACAGTGATACACAGCAGCCATGGAACATGCAGCAGTTAAAGCTAAGAATACATTGCATCATGCATAACATCAGTGACAATGAGTACACTACAGCCATGGAACATGCAGCAATTAAAGGTAAGAATACACTGTATTATGCAGATGATCAGTGATGGTGATACACACCAGCAATGGAACATGCAGCAGTTAAATGTAAGAATACATTGTATCATGCAGACCATCAATGACAGTGATACACAGCAGCCATGGAACATAAAGCAGTTAAAGGTAAGAATACATTGTTTCATGCAGACCATCAGTGACAGTGAGTACTCAGCAGCCATAGAAGATGCAGCAGTTAAAGGTAAGAATACATTGTATTATGGAGACCATAAGTGACAGTGAGTACACAGGAGCCATGGAACATAAAGCAGTTAAAGGTAAGAATACATTGAATCATGTAGACCATCAGTGACAGTGTGTACACAGCAGCCATGGAACATAAAGCAGTTAAAGGTAAGAATACATTGTATCATGCAGACCATCAGTGACAGTGATACACAGCAGCCATGGAACATAAAGCAGTTACAGTTAAGAATACATTGCTTCATGCAGAACATCAGTGACAGTGAGTACAGAGCAGCCATGGAACATGCAGCAGTTAAAGGTAAGAATACATTGTATCATGCAGACCATCAGTGACAGTGATACACAGCAGCCATGGAACATAAAGCAGTTAAAGGTAAGAATACATTGTATCATGCAGACCATCAGTGACAGTGATACACAGCAGCCATGGAACATGCAGCAGTTAAAGGTAAGAATACATTGTATCATGCAGACCATCAGTGACAGTGATACACATCAGCCATGGAACATGCAGCAGTTAAAGGTAAGAATACATTGTATCATGCAGACCATCAATGACAGTGATACACAGCAGCCATGGAACATGCAGCAGTTAAAGGTAAGAATACATTGTATCATGCAGAACATCAGTGACAGTGAGTACAGAGCAGCCATGGAACATGCAGCAGTTAAAGGTAAGAATACATTGTATCATGCAGACCATCAGTGACAGTGATACACAGCAGCCATGGAACATGCAGCAGTTAAAGGTAAGAATACATTGTATCATGCAGACCATCAGTGACAGTGAGTACACAGCAGCCATGGAACATAAAGCAGTTAAAGGTAAGAATACATTGTATCATGCAGACCATCAATGACAGTGATACACAGCAGCCATGGAACATGCAGCAGTTAAAGGTAAGAATACATTGTATCATGCAGACCATCAGTGACAGTGAGTACACAGCAGCCATGGAACATGCAGCAGTTAAAGGTAAGAATACATTGTATCATGCAGACAATCAGTGATGGTGATACGCACCAGCAATGGAACATGCAGCAGTTAAATGTAAGAATACATTGTATCATGCAGACCATCAATGACAGTGATACACAGCAGCCATGGAACATAAAGCAGTTAAAGGTAAGAATACATTGTATCATGCAGACCATCAGTGACAGTGAGTACACAGCAGCCATGGAAGATGCAGCAGTTAAAGGTAAGAATACATTGTATCATGCAGACCATCAGTGACAGTGAGTACACAGCAGCCATGGAACATAAAGCAGTTAAAGGTAAGAATACATTCATTTATGCAGACCATCAGTGACAATGAGTACACAGCAGCCATGTAAAATAAAGCAGTTAAAGGTTAGAATGCATTGAATCATGCAGACCATCAGTGACAGTGATACACAGCAGCCATGGAACATAAAGCAGTTAAAGGTAAGAATACATTGTATCATGCAGACCATCAGTGACAGTGAGTACACAGCAGCCATGGAACATGCAGCAGTTAAAGGTAAGAATATATTATATCATGCAGACCATCAGTGACAGTGATACACATGAGCCATGGAACATAAAGCAGTTACAGTTAAGAATACATTGCTTCATGCCCAACATCAGTGACAGTGAGTACAGAGCAGCCATGGAACATGCAGCAGTTAAAGGTAAGAATACATTGTATCATGCAGACCATCAGTGTTGGGGATACACATCAGCCACAGAACATGCTGCAGGTAAAGGTAAGTATACATTGTATCATGCAGACCATCAATGACAGTGATACACAGCAGCCATGGAACATGCAGCAGTTAAAGGTAAGAATACATTGTATCATGCAGACCATCAGTGACAGTGAGTACACAGCAGCCATGGAACATGCAGCAGTTAAAGGTAAGAATACATTGTATCATGCAGACCATCAGTGACAGTGATACACAGCAGCCATGGAACATGCAGCAGTTAAAGGTAAGAATACATTGTATCATGCAGACCATCAGTGACAGTGAGTACACAGCAGCCATGGAACATAAAGCAGTTAAAGGTAAGAATACATTGTATCATGCAGACCATCAATGACAGTGATACACAGCAGCCATGGAACATGCAGCAGTTAAAGGTAAGAATACATTGTATCATGCAGAACATCAGTGACAGTGAGTACACAGCAGCCATGGAACATGCAGCAGTTAAAGGTAAGAATACATTGTATCATGCAGACCATCAGTGACAGTGATACACAGCAGCCATGGAACATGCAGCAGTTAAAAGTAAGAATACATTGTATCATGCAGACCATCAATGACAGTGATACACAGCAGCCATGGAACATAAAGCAGTTAAAGGTAAGAATACATTGCTCCATGCAGACCATCAGTGACAGTGAGTACACAGCAGCTATAGAAGATGCAGCAGTTAAAGGTAAGAATACATTGTATCATGCAGACCATCAGTGACAGTGAGTACACAGCAGCCATGGAACATAAAGCAGTTAAAGGTAAGAATACATTGTATCATGTAGACCATCAGTGACAGTGTGTACACAGCAGCCATGGAACATAAAGCAGTTAAAGGTAAGAATACATTGTATCATGCAGACCATCAGTGACAGTGATACACAGCAGCCATGGAACATAAAGCAGTTAAAGGTAAGAATACATTGTATCATGCAGACATCAGTGACAGTGAGTACAGAGCAGCCATGGAACATGCAGCAGTTAAAGGTAAGAATACATTGTATCATGCAGACCATCAGTGACAGTGATACACATCAGCCATGGAACATAAAGCAGTTAAAGGTAAGAATACATTGTATCATGCAGACCATCAGTGACAGTGATACACAGCAGCCATGGAACATAAAGCAGTTAAAGGTAAGAATACATTGTATCATGCAGACCATCAGTGACAGTGATACACATCAGCCATGGAACATGCAGCAGTTAAAGGTAAGAATACATTGTATCATGCAGACCATCAATGACAGTGATACACAGCAGCCATGGAACATGCAGCAGTTAAAGGTAAGAATACATTGTATCATGCAGACCATCAGTGACAGTGAGTACACAGCAGCCATGGAACATGCAGCAGTTAAAGGTAAGAATACATTGTATCATGCAGACCATCAGTGACAGTGATACACAGCAGCCATGGAACATGCAGCAGTTAAAGGTAAGAATACATTGTATCATGCAGACCATCAATGACAGTGATACACAGCAGCCATGGAACATAAAGCAGTTAAAGGTAAGAATACATTGTATCATGCAGACCATCAGTGACAGGTAGTACACAGCAGACATAGAAGATGCAGCAGTTAAAGGTAAGAATACATTGTATCATGGAGCCCATCGGTGACAGTGATACACAGCAACCATGCAACATGCAGCAGTTAAAAGTCAGAATACATTGTATCATGCAGACCATCAGTGACAGTGAGTACACAGCAGTCATTGAAACTAAAGCAGTTAAAGGTAAGAATACATTGTATCATGCTGACCATCAATGACAGTGATACACAGCAGCCATGGAACATGCAGCAGTTAAAGCTAAGAATACATTGCATCATGCATAACATCAGTGACAATGAGTACACTACAGCCATGGAACATGCAGCAATTAAAGGTAAGAATACATAGTATCATGCAGCCCATCAGTGACAGTGATACACACCAGCAATGGAACATGCAGCAGTTAAATGTAAGAATACATTGTATCATGCAGACCATCAATGACAGTGATACACAGCAGCCATGGAACATAAAGCAGTTAAAGGTAAGAATACATTGTTTCATGCAGACCATCAGTGACAGTGAGTACTCAGCAGCCATAGAAGATGCAGCAGTTAAAGGTAAGAATACATTGTATTATGGAGACCATAAGTGACAGTGAGTACACAGGAGCCATGGAACATAAAGCAGTTAAAGGTAAGAATACATTGAATCATGTAGACCATCAGTGACAGTGTGTACACAGCAGCCATGGAAAATAAAGCAGTTAAAGGTAAGAATACATTGTATCATGCAGACCATCAGTGACAGTTATACACAGCAGCCAAGGAACATAAAGCAGTTAAAGGTAAGAATACATTGTATCATGCTGAACATCAGCGACTGTGAGTACACAGCAGCCATGTAACATAACGCAGTTAAAGGTAAGAATACATTGCATCATGCAGACCATCAGTGATGGTGATACACATCAGCCATGGAACATAAAGCAGTTAAAGGTAAGAATACATTGTATCATGCTGAACATCAGTGACTGTGAGTACACAGCAGCCATGGAACATAAAACAGTAAAAGGTAAGAATACATTGTATCATGCAGGCCATCAGTGATGGTGATACACATCAGCTATTGAACATGCAGCAGTTAAAGGTAAGAATACATTGTATCATGCAGACCATCAATGACAGTGGTACACAACAGCCATGGAACATGCAGCAGTTAAAGGTAAGAATACATTGCATCATGCAGAACATCAGTGACAATGAGTACACTGCAGCCATAGAACATGCAGCAGTTAAAGGTAAGAATACACTTTATTATGCAGACGATCAGTGATGGTGATACACGTCAGCAATGGAACATGCAGCAATTAAATGTAAGAATATATTGTATCATGCAGTCCATCAGTGGCAGTGAGTACACAGCAGCCATGGAACATAAAGCAGTTAAAGGTAAGAATACATTGAATCATGCAGACCATCAGTGACAGTGATACACATCAGCCGTGGAACATTCAGCAGTTCAAGATAAGAATACATTGTATTATGCAGACCAGACTATCAAAGAGAGTGAGTACACAGCAGCCATGGAACAATAAACACTTAAAGGTAAGAATATATTATATCATGCAGACCATCAGTGACAGTGATACACACCAGCCATGGAAATCAAAGCAGTTACAGTTAAGAATACATTGCTTCATGTAGAACATCAGTGACAGTGAGTACAGAGAAGCCATGTACTATGCAACAGTTCAAGGTAAGAATGCATTGTATTATGCAGACCATCAATGACAGTGATACGCAACAGCTGTGGAACATGCAGCAGTTAAAAGTAAGAATACATTGTACCATGCAGACCATCAGTGACAGTGATACACAGCAGCCATGGAAAATAAAGAAGTAAAAGGAAAGAATACATTGTATCATGCTGACCATTAATGACAGTAAGTACGCAGCAGCCATGGAACATAAATCAGTTAAAGGTAAGAATGCATTGTATCATGCAGACCATCAGTGACAGTGATACACAGCAGACATGGAACATGCAGCAGTTAAAGGTAAGAATACATTGTATCATGCAGACCATTAGTGACAGTGAGTACACAGCAGCCATGGAACATACAGCAGTTAAAGGGAAGAATACATTATAAAATGTAGACCATTAATGATAGTGATACACAGCAGCCATGGAACATGCAGCAGTTAAAGGTAAAAATCCACTGTATCATGCAGACCATCAATGACAGTTATACACAGAAGCCATGGAACATATAGCAGTTAAAGGTAAGAATACATTGTATTATGGAGACCTTCAGTGACAGTGAGTACACAGCAGTTATAGAACATAAAGCAGTTAAAAGTAAGAATACATTGAATTATGCATACCATCAGTGACAGTAATACAAAGCAGCTATGGAAGATAAAGCAGTTAAAGGTAAGAATACATTGTATCATGCAGACCATCCATGACAGTGAGTACACAGCAGCCATGGAACATGCCGCAGTTAAATGTAAGAATACATTGTATCATGCAGACCATTATTGACAGTGCGTACACTTCAGCCATGTAACATAAAGTAGTTAGAGGTAAGAATTCATTGTATCATGCAGACCATCAGTGACAGTGAGTACACAGCAGCCATGGAACATGCAGTAGTTAAAGGTAAGAATACATTTTATCATGCAGACCATTAGTGACAGTGAGTACACAGCAGCCATGGAACATAAAGCAGTTAAAGGTAAGAATACATTGTATCATGCAGATGATCAATGACAGTGATACACAGCGCAATGGGACATAAAGCAGTTAAAGGTAAGATTAGATTGTATCAAGCAGAACGTCGCTGACAGTGATACCCAGCAGCCATGGAACATGCAGCAGTTAAAGGGAAGAATACATTTTATCTTGCAGACAATCAGTGACAGTGATACACAGCAGCCATGGAACATAAAGCAGTTAAAGGTAAGAATACATTGTGTCATGGAGACCATCAGTGACAGTGAATTCACAGCAGCTTGGAACATAAAGCAGTTAAAGGTAAGAATACATTGTATCAGCCAGACCATCAGTGACAGTGAATTCACAGCAACCATGGAACATAAAGCAGTTAAAGGTTAGAGTACATTGTATCATGCAGACCATCAGTGACAGTGATACATAGCAGTCATGGAACATGCAGCAGTTTAAAGTAAGACTACATTGTATCATGCAGCCCATCAGTGTCAGTGAGTACACAGCAGCCATGGAACATAAAGCAGTTAAAGGTAAGAATACATTGTATCATGCAGACCATCAGTGACAGTAAGTACACAGCAGCCATGGAACATAAAGTAGTTAAAGGTAAGAAAACATTGTTTCATGCAGACCATCAGTGATGGTGATACACATCAGCCATTGAACATGCAGCAGTTAAAGGTAAGAATACATTGTATCATGCAGATGATCAATGGTAGTGATAAACATCAGCAATGGAACATGCAGCACTTAAAGCTAAGAAGACATTGTATAATGCAGAACATCAGTGACAGTGATACATAGCAGCAATGGAACATAAAGCAGTTAAAGGCAAGACTACATTGTATCATGCAGATAATCAGTGACAGTGATACACAGCAGCCATGGAACATGCAGTAGTTAAAAGTAAGAATACATTGCGTCATGCAGACCATCACTGACAGTGAATACACAGCAGCCATGGAAATGCAGCAGTTAAAGGTTATAATGCATTGTATCATGCAGACCATCAGTGACAGTGATACACAGCAGCCATGGAACATAAAGCAGTGAATGGTAAGAATACATTGTTTAATGTAGACCATCAATGACAATGATACACAGCAGCCATGGAGCATGCAGCAGTCAAACGTTAGAATGCATTGTATCATGCAGACCATCAATGACAGTGATACACAGCAGCCATGGAACATAAAGCAGTGAATGGTAAGAATACATTGTTTAATGTAGACCATCAATGACAGTGATACACATGAGCCATGGAACATGCAGCAATTAAAAGTAAGAATACATTGTATCATGCAGACCGTCAATGACAGTGAGTACACTGCAGCCATGGAGCATAAAGCAGTTAAAGGTAAGAATACACTGTATCATGCAGATCATAATGACAGTGATACACAGCAGCCATGGAACATAAACAGTAAAGGGAAGAATACATTGTATCATGCAGACCATCAGTGACAGTGATGCACCACAGCCATGGAACATAAAGCAGTTAAAGGTAAGAATGCATTGTGTCATGCAGTCCATCAATGACAGTGATACACATCAGCCATGAAACATGAAGGAGTTAAAGGTAAGAATACATTGTATCATGCTGACCATTAATGACAGTAAGTACGCAGCAGCCATGGAACATAAAGCAGTTAAAGGTAAGAATGCATTGTATCATGCAGACCATCAGTGACAGTGATACACAGCAGCCATGGAACATGCAGCAGTTAAAGGTAAGAATACATTGTATCATGCAGGCCATCAATGACAGTGATACACATCAGCCATGGAGCATACAGCAGTTAAAGGGAAGAATACGTTGTATAATGTAGACCATTAATGATAGTGATACACAGCAGCCATGGAACATGCAGCAGTTAAAGGTAAAAATCCACTGTATCATGCAGACCATCAGTGAGAGTTATACACAGCAGCCATGGAACATATAGCAGTTAAAGGTAAGAATACATTGTATTATGCAGACCTTCAGTGACAGTGAGTACACAGCAGTTATAGAACATAAAGCAGTTAAAAGTAAGAATACATTGAATTATGCATACCATCAGTGACAGTAATACAAAGCAGCCATGGAAGATAAAGCAGTTAAAGGTAAGAATACATTGTATCATGCAGACCATCCATGACAGTGAGTACACATCAGCCATGGAACATGCCGCAGTTAAATGTAAGAATACATTGTATCATGCAGACCATTATTGACAGTGCGTACACTTCAGCCATGTAACATAAAGTAGTTAGAGGTAAGAATTCATTGCGTCATGCAGACCATCAGTGACAGTGAGTACACAGCAGCCATGGAACATGCAGTAATTAAAGGTAAGAATACATTTTATCATGCAGACCATTAGTGACAGTGAGTACACAGCAGCCATGGAACATAAAGCAGTTAAAGGTAAGAATACATTGTATCACACAGATGATGAATGACCATGATACATAGCAGCAATGGAACATGCAGCAGTTAAAGGTAAGAATACATTTTATCTTGCAGACAATCAATGACAGTGATACACAGCAGCCATGGAACATAAAGCAGTTAAAGGTAAGAATACATTGTATCATGGAGACCATCAGTGACAGTGATACACAGCAGCCATGGAACATAAAGCAGTTAAAGGTAAGAATACATTGTATCAGCCAGACCATCAGTGACAGTGAATTCACAGCAGCCATGGAACATAAAGCAGTTAAAGGTTAGAGTATATTGTATCATGCAGACCATCAGTGACAGTGATACATAACAGTCATGGAACATGCAGCAGTTTAAAGTAAGACTACATTGTATCATGCAGCCCATCAGTGTCAGTGAGTACACAGCAGCCATGGAACATAAAGCAGTTAAAGGTTAGAGTATATTGTATCATGCAGACCATCAGTGACAGTGATACATAACAGTCATGGAACATGCAGCAGTTTAAAGGAAGACTACATTCTATCATGCAGCCCATCAGTGTCAGTGAGTACACAACAGCCATGGAACATAAAGCAGTTAAAGGTAAGAATACATTGTATCATGCAGACCATCAGTGACAGTGAGTACACAGCAGCCATGGAACATAAAGTAGTTAAAGGTAAGAAAACATTGTGTCATGCAGACCATCATTGATGGTGATACACATCAGCCATTGAACATGCAGCAGTTAAAGGTAAGAATACATTGTATCATGCAGATGATCAATGGTAGTGATAAACATCAGCAATGGAACATGCAGCACTTAAAGCTAAGAAGACATTGTATAATGCAGAACATCAGTGACAGTGATACATAACAGCAATGGAACATAAAGCAGTTAAAGGCAAGACTACATTGTATCATGCAGACCATCAGTGACAGTGATACACAGCAGCCATGGAACATAAAGCAGTTAAAGGTAAGAATACATTGTATCATGCAGACCATCAGTGACAGTGAGTACACAGCAGCCATGGAACATAAAGCAGTTAAAGGTAAGAATACATTGTATCATGCAGACCATCAGTGACAGTGATACACAGCAGCCATGGAACATGCAGCAGTTAAAGGTAAGAATACATTGTATCATGCAGACCATCAATGACAGTGATACACATCAGCCATGGAACATGCAGCAGTTAAAGGTAAGAATACATTGTATCATGCAGACCATCAGTGACAGTGATACACAGCAGCCATGGAACATAAAGCAGTTAAAGGTAAGAATACATTGTATCATGCAGACCATCAGTGACAGTGATACACAGCAGCCATGGAACATGCAGCAGTTAAAAGTAAGAATACATTGTATCATGCAGACCATCAGTGACAGTGAGTACACAGCAGCCATGGAACATGCAGCAGTTAAAGGTAAGAATACATTGTATCATGCAGACCATCAATGACAGTGATACACAGCAGCCATGGAACATAAAGCAGTTAAAGGTAAGAATACATTGTATCATGTAGACCATCAATGACAGTGATACACAGCACCCATGGAACATGTAGCAGTTAAAGGTAAGATTACAAGGTATCATGCAGACCATCAATGACAGTGAGTACACTGCAGCCATGCAACATAAAACAGTTAAAGGTAAGAATACATTGTCTCATGCAGACCATCAATGACAGTGATACACAGCAGCCATGGAACATAAAGCAGTTAAAGGTAAGAATACATTGTATCATGCAGACCATCAGTGACAGTGATACACAGCAGCCATGGAACATAAAGCAGTTAAAGGTAAGAATACATTGTATCATGCAGGCCATCAAGGACAGTCATAAACATCAGCCATGGAACATGCAGCAGTTAAAGGTAAGAATACATTGTATCATGCAGACCATCAATGACAGTGATACACAGCAGCCATGGAACATAAAGCAGTTAAAGGTAAGAATACATTGTATCATGCAGACCATCAGTGACAGTGATACACAGCAGCCATGGAACATGCAGCAGTTAAAGTTAAGAATACATTGATTCGTGCAGACCATCAAAGACAGTGATACACATCAGCCATGGAACATAAAGCAGTTAAAGGTAAGAATACATTGTATCATGTAGACCATCAATGACAGTGATACACAGCAGCCATGGAACATGCAGCAGTTAAAGGTAAGAATACATTGTATCATGCAGACCATCAGTGACAGTGATACACAGCAGCCATGGAACATGCAGCAGTTAAAGGTAAGAATACATTGTATCATGCAGACCATCAGTGACAGTGATACACAGCAGCCATGGAACATAAAGCAGTTAAAGGTAAGAATACATTGTATCATGCAGACCATCAGTGACAGTACATACACAGCAGCCATGGAACATAAAGCAGTTAAAGGTAAGAATACATTGTATCATGCAGACCATCAGTGACAGTGATACACATCAGCCATGGAACATGCAGCAGTTAAAGGTAAGAATACATTGTATCATGCAGACCATCAATGACAGTGATACACAGCAGCCATGGAACATAAAGCAGTTAAAGGTAAGAATACATTGTATCATGCAGACCATCAGTGACAGTGAGTACACAGCAGCCATGGAACATGCAGTAGTTAAAGGTAAGAATACATTGTATCATGCAGACCATCAGTGACAGTGATACACAGCAGCCATGGAACATAAAGCAGTTAAAGGTAAGAATACATTGTATCATGCAGACCATCAGTGACAGTGATACACAGCAGCCATGGAACATGCAGCAGTTAAAGGTAAGAATACATTGTATCATGCAGACCATCAATGACAGTGATACACAGCAGCCATGGAACATAAAGCAGTTAAAGGTAAGAATACATTGTATCATGCAGACCATCAGTGACAGTGATACACAGCAGCCATGGAACATAAAGCAGTTAAAGGTAAGAATACATTGTATCATGCAGACCATCAGTGACAGTGATACACAGCAGCCATGGAACATAAAGCAGTTAAAGGTAAGAATACATTGTATCATGCAGACCATCAGTGACAGTGATACACATCAGCCATGGAACATAAAGCAGTTACAGTTAAGAATACATTGTATCATGCAGACCATCAGTGACAGTGATACACAGCAGCCATGGAACATAAAGCAGTTAAAGGTAAGAATACATTGTATCATGCAGACCATCAGTGACAGTGATACACAGCAGCCATGGAACATGCAGCAGTTAAAGGTAAGAATACATTGTATCATGCAGACCATCAGTGACAGTGATACACAGCAGCCATGGAACATAAAGCAGTTAAAGGTAAGAATACATTGTATCATGCAGACCATCAGTGACAGTGAGTACACAGCAGCCATGGAACATAAAGCAGTTAAAGGTAAGAATACATTGAATCATGCAGACCATCAGTGACAGTGATACACATCAGCCATGGAACATGCAGCAGTTAAAGGTAAGAATACATTGTATCATGCAGACCATCAATGACAGTGATACACATCAGCCATGGAACATGCAGCAGTTAAAGGTAAGAATACATTGTATCATGCAGATCATCAGTGACAGTGATACATAGCAGCCATGGAACATAAAGCAGTTAAAGGTAAGAATACATTGTATCATGCAGACCATCAGTGACAGTGAGTACACAGCAGCCATGGAACATAAAGCAGTTAAAGGTAAGAATACATTGTATCATGCAGACCATCAGTGACAGTGATACACAGCAGCCATGGAACATAAAGCAGTTAAAGGTAAGAATACATTGTATCATGCAGACCATCAGTGACAGTGATACACATCAGCCATGGAACATGAAGCAGTTAAAGGTAAGAATACATTGTATCATGCAGACCATCAATGACAGTGATACACATCAGCCATGGAACATGCAGCAGTTAAAGGTAAGAATACATTGTATCATGCAGACCATCAGTGACAGTGATACACAGCAGCCATGGAACATAAAGCAGTTAAAGGTAAGAATACATTGTATCATGCAGATGATCAATGACAGTGATACACAGCAGCCATGGAACATGCAGCAGTTAAAAGTAAGAATACATTGTATCATGCAGACCATCAGTGACAGTGAGTACACAGCAGCCATGGAACATGCAGCAGTTAAAGGTAAGAATACATTGTATCATGCAGACCATCAATGACAGTGATACACAGCAGCCATGGAACATAAAGCAGTTAAAGGTAAGAATACATTGTATCATGCAGACCATCAATGACAGTGATACACATCAGCCATGGAACATGCAGCAGTTAAAGGTAAGAATACATTGTATCATGCAGACCATCAGTGACAGTGAGTACACAGCAGCCATGGAACATAAAGCAGTTAAAGGTAAGAATACACTGTATCATGCAGACCATCAGTGACAGTGATACACAGCAGCCATGGAACATAAAGCAGTTAAAGGTAAGAATACATTGTATCATGCAGACCATCAGTGACAGTGATACACAGCAGCCATGGAACATAAAGCAGTTAAAGGTAAGAATACATTGTATCATGCAGACCATCAATGACAGTGATACACATCAGCCATGGAACATAAAGCAGTTAAAGGTAAGAACACATTGTATCATGCTGACCATTAATGACAGTAAGTACACAGCAGCCATGGAATATGCAGCAGTTAAAGGTAAGAATACATTGTATCATGCAGAACATCAGTGACAGTGATACACAGCAGCCATGGAACATAAAGCAGTTAAAGGTAAGAATACATTGTATCATGCAGACCATCAGTGACAGTGATACACAATCGCCATGGAACATGCAGCAGTTAAAAGTAAGAATACATTGTTTCATGCAAACCATCAATGATAGTGATAGACAGCAGTCATGGAACATAAAGCAGTTAAAGGTAAGAATACAATCTATCATGCAGACCATCAATGAAAGTGATACACAGCAGCCCTGGATCTTGCAGCAGTTAATGGTAAGAATACATTTTATCATGCAGACCATTAGTGACAGTGATACACAGCAGCCATGTAAAATAAAGCAGTTAAAGGTTAGAATGCATTGAATCATGCAGACCATCAGTGACAGTGGTACACATGAGCCATGGAACATAATGCAGTTAAAGGTAAGAATACATTGTATCATGCAGACCATCAATGACAGTGATACACAGCAGCCATGGAACATAAAGCAGTTAAAGGTAAGAATACATTGTATCATGCAGACCATCAGTGACAGTGATACACAGCAGCCATGGAACATGCAGCAGTTAAAGGTAAGAATACATTGTATCATGCAGACCATCAATGACAGTGATACACAGCAGCCATGGAACATAAAGCAGTTAAAGGTAAGAATACATTGTATCATGCAGACCATCAGTGACAGTGAGTACACAGCAGCCATGGAACATGCAGCAGTTAAAGGTAAGAATACATTGTATCATGCAGACCATCAGTGACAGTGATACACAGCAGCCATGGAACATAAAGCAGTTAAAGGTAAGAATACATTGAATCATGCAGACCATCAGTGACAGTGATACACATCAGCCATGGAACATGCAGCAGTTAAAGGTAAGAATACATTGTATCATGCAGACCATCAGTGATGGGGATACACATCAGCCATGGAACATGCTGCAGGTAAAGGTAAGAATACATTGTATCATGCAGACCATCAGTGACAGTGATACACAGCAGCCATGGAACATAAAGCAGTTAAAGGTAAGAATACATTGTATCATGCAGACCATCAATGACAGTGATACACAGCAGCCATGGAACATAAAGCAGTTAAAGGTAAGAATACATTGTATCATGCAGACCATCAGTGACAGTGATACACAGCAGCCATGGAACATAAAGCAGTTAAAGGTAAGAATACATTGTATCATGCAGACCATCAATGACAGTGAGTACACAGCAGCCATGGAACATAAAGCAGTTAAAGGTAAGAATACATTGTATCATGCTGACCATCAATGACAGTGAGTATGCAGCAGCCATGGAACATAAAGCAGTTAAAGGTAAGAATACATTGTATCATGCAGATCATAATGACAGTGATACACAGCAGCCATGGAACATAAAGCAGTTAAAGGTAAGAATACATTGTATCATGCAGACCATCAGTGACAGTGATACACAGCAGCCATGGAACATGCAGCAGTTAAAGGTAAGAATACATTGTATCATGCAGACCATCAGTGACAGTGATACACAGCAGCCATGGAAACTAAAGCAGTAAAAGGTAAGAATACATTGTATCATGCAGACCATCAGTGACAGTGAGTACACAGCAGCCATGGAACATAAAATAGTTAAAGGTAAAAATATATTGTATCATGCAGACCATCAGTTACAGTGAATACGCAGCAGCCATGGAACATAAAGCAGTTAAAGGTAAGAATCCATTGTATCATGCAGACCATCAGTGACAGTGAGTACACATCAGCCATAGAACATAAATCAGTTAAAAGTAAGAATACATTGTATCATGCAGCCCATCAAGGACAGTGATACAGAGCAGCAATGGAACATAAAGAAGTTGAAGGTAAGAATACATTGTATCATGCAGAACATCAGTGACAGTGAGTACACAGCAGCCATGGAACAGAAAGCAGTTAAAGGTAAGAATATATTGCATCATGCAGAACATCAGTAACAATGATAAACAGCAGCCATGGAACATGCAGCAGTTAAAGGTAAGACTGCATTGTATCATGCAGACCGTCAGTGACAGTGATACACATCAGCCATGAAACATGTAGCAGTTAAAGGGAAGAATACATTTTATCATGAAGACCATCCATGACAGTGATACAGAGCAGCCATGGAACATAAATCAGTTAAAGGTAAGAATACATTGTATCATGCAGACCATCAGTTGCAGTGATACACATCAGCCATGGAACATGCAGCAATTAAAAGTAAGAATATATTGTATCATGCAGACCATCAGTGACAGTGAGTACACTGCAGCTATTGAACATAAAGCAGTTAAAGGTAAGAATACACTGTATCATGCAGATCGTAATGACAGTGATACACAGCAGCCATGGAACATAAAGCAGTTAAAGGGAAGAATACATTGTATCATGCAGACCATCAGTGACAGTGATACACCGCAGCCATGAAACATAAAGCAGTTAAAGGGAAGAATACATTGTATAATGCAGACCATTAATGATAGTGATACACAGCAGCCATGGAACATAAAGCAGTTAAAGGTAACAATCCACTGTATCATGCAGACCATCAGTGACAGTGATACACTGCAGCCATTGAACATAAAGCAGTTAAAGGGAAGAATACATTGTATAATGCAGACCAGGGAGTGGGAGGGTGGCTTAATGGCTAAGGTGTTTGCCTTACAAACACAAGGTGCAGGGTTTGAGTCTCACAAAAGATAATTGGCTAAGCTTAAAATGGCTCGCAAGTGCAGTTAGCTTAGTACTAAACTATGAACTCTGAACTATAATGATAGTGATACACAGCAGCCCTGGTACATAAAGCAGTTAAAGGTAACAATCCACTGTATCATGTAGACCATCAGTGACAGTGATACACTGCAGCCGTTGAACATAAAGCAGCTAATGGTAAGAATGCACTGTATCATGCAGATTGTAATGACAGTGATACACAGCAGCCATGCAACATAAAGCAGTAAAAGGTAACAATCCACTGTAAAGCAGTTAAAAGTAAGAATACAATGTATTATGCATGCCATCAGTGACAGTAATACAAAGTAGTCATGGAAGATAAAGCAGTTAAAGGTTAGAATACATTGTATCATGCAGACCATCCATGACAGTGAGTACACAGCAGCCATGGAACATGCCGCAGTTAAAGGTAAGCGCACATTGTATCATGCAGACCATTATTGACAGTGCGTACACTTCAGCCATGTAACATAAAGTAGTTAGAGGTAAGAATTCATTGTATCATGCAGACCATCAGTGACAGTGAGTACACAGCACCCATAGAACATGCAGTAGTTAAAGGTAAAAATAAATAGTATCATGCAGCCCATCAAGGACAGTGATATACAGCAGTCATGGAACATAAAGCAGTTAAAGGTAAGAATACATTGTATCAAGCAGAACATCACTGGCAGTGATACACAGCAGCCATGGAACATGCAGCAGTTAAAGGGAAGAATACATTGTATCATGCAGAACATCAGTGACAATGACTTCACAGTAGCATGGAACATAAAGCAGTTAAAGGTAAGAATACATTGTATCATGCAGACCATCAGTGACAATGAATTCACAGTAGCATGGAACATAAAGCAGTTAAAGGTAAGAATACATTGTATCATGCAGACCATCAGTGACAATGAATTCACAGTAGCATGGAACATAAAGCAGTTAAAGGTAAGAATACATTGTATCATGGAGCCCAACAGTGACAGTGATACACAGCAGTCATGGAAGATGCAGCAGTTAAAAGTAAGACTACATTGTATCATGCAGACCATCAATGACAGTGAGTACACAGCAGCCATGGAAGATGCAGCAGTTAAAGGTAAGAATACATTGTATCATGCAGACCATCATTGACACTGATACACAGCAGCCATGGAACATAAAGCAGTTAAAGGTAAGAATACATTGTATCATGCAGACCATCAGTGACAGTGAGTACACAGCAGCCATGGAACATGCAGCAGTTAAAGCTAACAATCCACTGTATCATGCAGACCATCAGTGACAGTGATACACAGCAGCCATGGAACCTATAGCAGTCAAAGGTAAGAATACACTGTATTATGTAGACATTCAGTGACAGTGAGTACACAACAGTTATAGAACATAAAGCAGTTAAAAGTAAGAATACATTGTATTATGCATACCATCAGTGACAGTAATACAATGCAGCCATGGAAGATAAAGCAGTTAATGGTAAGAATACATTGTATCATGCAGACCATCCATGACAGTGAGTACACAGCAGCCATGGAACATGCCGCAGTTAAAGATAAGAATGCAGTGTATCAAGCAGACCATTATTGACAGTGCGTACACTGCAGCCATGTAACATAAAGTAGTTAGAGGTAAGAATTCATTGTATCATGCAGACCATCAGTGACAGTGATACACATCAGTCATAGAACATAAATCAGTTAAAAGTAAGAATACATTGTATTATGCAGCCCATCAAGGACAGTGATAGACAGCAGTCATGGAACATAAAGCAGTTGAAGGTAAGAATACACTGTATCATGCAGAACATCAGTGACAGTGAGTACACAGCAGCCATGGAACATAAAGCAGTTAAAGGTAAGAATACATTGTATCATGCAGAGCATCAGTAACAATGAGAAACAGCAGCCATGGAACATGCAACAGTTAAAGGGAAGAATACATTGTATCATGCAGACCATCCATGGCAGTGATACAGAGCAGCCATGGAACATAAATCAGTTAAAGGTAAGAATACATTGTATCATGCAGACCATCAATTGCAGTGATACACATCAGCCATGGAACATGCAGCAGTTAAAGGTAAGAATACATTGTATCATGCAGATCATCAGTGATGGTGATACACATCAGCCATCGAACATGCAGCAATTAAAAGTAAAAATACATTGTATCATGCAGACCATCAGTGACAGTGAGTACACTGCAGCCATTGAACATAAAGCAGTTAAAGGTAAGAATACACTGTATCATGCAGATCGTAATGACAGTGATACACAGCAGCCATGGAACATAAAGCAGTTAAAGGGAAGAATACATTGTATCATGCAGACCATCGGTGACAGTGATACACCGCAGCCATGGAACATAAAGCAGTTAAAGGGAAGAATACATTGTATAATGCAGACCAGGGTTGGGAGGGTGGCTTAATGGCTAAGGTTTTGCCTTACAAACACAAGGTGCAGGGTTTGAGTCTCACAAAAGATAACTGGCTAAGCTTAAAATGGCTCGCAAGGGCAGTTAGCTTAGTACTAAACTAAGAACTATGAACTATAATGATAGTGATACACAGCAGCCATGGAACATAAAGCAGTTAAAGGTAACAATCCACTGTATCATGCAGACTATCAGTGACAGTGATACACTGCAGCTATTGTACATAAAGCAGTTAATGGTAAGAATGCACTGTATCATACAGATCGTAATCACAGTGATACACAGCAGCCATGGAACATAAAGCAGTAAAAGGTAACAATCCACTGTAAAGCAGTTAAAAGTAAGAATACATTGTATTATACATACCATCAGTGACAGTAATACAAAGCAGCCATGGAAGATAAAGCAGTTAAAAGATAGGATACATTGTATCATGCAGATCATCCATGACAGTGAGTACACAGCAGCCATGGAACATGCCACAGTTAAAGGTAAGAATACATTGTATCATGCAGACCATTATTGACAGTGCGTACACTTCAGCCATGTAACATAAAGTAGTTAGAGGTAAGAATTCATTGTATCATGCAGACCATCATTGACAGTGAGTACACAGCAGCCATGGCACATACAGTAGTTAAAGGCAAGAATACATTTTATCATGCAGACCATTAGTGACAGTGAGTACACAGCAGCCATGGAACATAAAGCAGTTTAAGGTAAGAATAAATTGTATCATGCAGCCCATCAAGGACAGTGATATACAGCAGTCATGGAACATAAAGCAGTTAAAGGTAAGAATACATTGCATCATGCAGACGATCAATGACAGTGATACAGATCAGTAATGGGACATAAAGCGGTTGAAGGTAAGAATACATTGTATCAAGCAGAACATCACTGGCAGTGATACACAGCAGCCATGGAACATGCAGCGGTTAAAGGGAAGAATACATTCTATCATGCAGACAATCAGTGACAGTGATACACAGCAGCCATGGAACATAAAGCAGTTAAAGGTAAGAATACATTGTATTATGCAGACCATCAGTGACAGTGAGTACACAGCAGCCGTGGAAATGCAGCAGTTAAAAGTAAGAATGCATTGTATCATGCAGACCATCAGTGACAGTGAGTACTCAGCAGTTATGGAACATAAAGCAGTTAAAGGTAGAATACATTGTATTATGCATACCATCAGTGACAGTAATACACAGCAGTCATGGAAGATAAAGCAGTTAAAGGTAAGAATACATTGTATCATGCAGAACATCAGTGACAGTGACAGTGAGTACACAGCAGCCATGAACATAAAGCAGTTAAAGGCAAGAATACATTATATCATGCAGACCATCAGTGACAGTGAGTACACAGCAGCCATGGAACATGCATCAGTTAAAGGTAAGAATACATTGTATTTTGCAGACCACCAGTGACAGTGAGTACACTGCAGCCATGGAACATAAAGAAGTTAAAGGTAAAAATACATTGTATCATGCAGACCATCAGTGACAATGAGTACACAGCAGCCATGGAACTTGCAGCAGTTAAAGGTATGAATACATTGTATCATGCAGGCTATCAGTGACATTGAGTACACAGCAGCCATGGAACATAAAGCAGTTACATGTAACAATACATTGTATTATGCAGGCCATCAATGACAGTGATACACAGCTGCCATAGATCATAAAGCAGTTAAAGTAGGAATACATTGTATCATGCAGATCATCTGTGACAGTGAGTACACAGTAGACATGGAATATGCAGCAGTTAAAGGTAGGAATACATCATATTGTGTAGACCATCAGTGACACTGAATACACAGCAGCCATGGAACATGCAGCAGTTAAAGCTAAGAATACAACAGATCATGCAGACCATCAGTGAGAGTAATGCAAGAAAGGCATAGAACTTGCAGCAGTTAAATGTATGAATACATTGTATCATGTAGACCATCAGTGACAGTGAGTACACAGCAGCCATGAAACATAAAGCAGTTAAATGTAAGAATACATTGTATCATGCAGGCCATCAGTGACAGTGAGTACACAACAGCCATGGAACATGCAGCAGTAAAAGGTAAGAATACATTGTATGATGCAGACCATCAGTGACAATCATACACAGCAGCCATGGAACATAAAGCAGTTAAAGGTAAGAATACATTGTATCATGCAGACTATGAGTGACAGTGATACATAGCAGCCATGGAACATAAAGCAGCTAAATGTAAGAATACATTGCATCATGCAGACCATCTGTGACAGAAAGTATACAACAGCCATGAAACATAAAGCTGTTATAGGTAAGAATAGATTGTATCATGTGGTGCATCAGTGTCAGTGATACACAGCAGTCATGGAACATAAAGTAGTTAAAGGTAAGACTACAGTGTATCATGCAGACCATCAGTGAGAGTGATACACAGCAGCCATGGAACATGCAGCAATATTTGGGACACAGCAACATAGCTGTATGTGTGTGTAATTAGTGGGAGATGGGAAGGCACACATGGGAACTACATGTCAGCATGGGGATACAAATTGTAAAGAGGTCCAAAGAAGTGCAGTGAGTGGTGAGGGTGTAGCACATGCAGTAACATATTAAAATACCATAAGTATCAGAGGTAGGCATACTGAGGCATTCCTGGGCATGCAGGAATGGCGGACAGCAAGGACATGTGTGATGTAGTACTCAGTGCTGGTTGACAAAGATAACATGCTGATAACCATGTAAATATGTGCTGCATGTCAGCTAGCAGGAGAAGAAAACACAGAACAATAGAGACTGTCACACATTGCATTATGTCATCAATATCTGTACTAACATATACTAAAGACAAATAAATACTACATATTACAACTTGAAGCAAGTCACCTTGGTCAGAGAAATGATCAGAAAACCTCTCTGGCACCAGACAGTCGAAAAACTACCTATAAATTGATTATTCATTGGTCACCACATCAGTCAACATTGCCACAGAGTCAAAATGACACAATGGGACACACATTGGATCAACTGTCATTGGTACTATAATGCAGTCTAGCGTACCCCTGCTGATGGGTCATGTTGTGGCCCTGGCTGCCCCTGCCAGGTCCAGAAAAACTTGGTCTATGGTGCTGTACAGAGGAGCTGGATGGGTGACACTAGCATTGTGGGACATGATGTCAGTAAGAGTAGTAGTGCAATGTGTCTGGACATGACTGTTGGGCTGACAGCTGAGTGACCAACAGCAGATGTGTGTGCAATTTGCAGCATAGACATTGATGTCAGAGAGCCATGTGTAGGTCTACTGAGATGGGGTCTGCCTCTTTCCACTGGAAGTAATCTACTCAGTACAGGTAGGGCATGTAACACCTGGTTCATACTGCAGCACTACTCTAGCACCACCATAACAAGGCCTTTTAACAGATTGTGCAACAGATACCACACTGTCATGCTGTGCAGCCAGTGCTGACATGACCTCTCCATGTCTGCACTCCTGACCTTCATGTAGCACATGCAGCTGGTATGCCACACAATCAGTGGCACTAAGCAAGTGCACAGATCAGAGCCATAACATCACTGTGACTGTTCATTTGCCTGTAATAGTATGTGGAGACCCTCTGACATGCATCAATGCACATTGGCTGCACTCCCATCTGTAGTCCAAAGGACAGTATTGGTCTGTTGTGGGGAAAAGTCACCATCATTACCAGACTGTACATGAGACAGAGTGTCATGGTTTTCATCACGTCTGTCATCTGATGTCCGCGGTATGCCATGATCCACATTGCTGTCCTCTTCTCATCCAGATAATGAACCCAATGCAGTGGCCTGTGTGCCATTGGCCATATTACTAGAGTGAATCGCATCCCACCTTAGGATCACTTGACAGGCTAGTGGATGAGGCAGGTTCTGGAACATGCTGCAAAAAGAGACAGATGACACATGTCATATGTACTCACAGAAGTCACATGATGCAACATAGTACTGACATTCGGACAACTATATAACAACAATGCTAATGATTATCTGGACTTACCAGGCCGTCGCAGCTGTGGGTGGTTCAGGGACCCTATATAACAGAGATAAGCCATGTCAGTTACAGACCAATCACACATGACAGATAATGTCAACACAACTACTAACACGTACCTGACATGTTCTCCTCTGACTTCACTGTCAGTGATGGGATTTAGAATAACACTGTCATATAAAAAGATAAATGTACACAACTCAGTATTAAGCACATACAAAGCATCATGCAGCATTTAACATGACACATAACACACAGTAAATAATATATACACATACCAGATGACTGACATTATCATGCAGATTGCAGGTGTCCTAGGCAGGCGAACAAGATCATATTGGTCATGAAACTCACATATGTAATTATCAACAGGAAAATGCAGCAACCATATAGACTGCATTACCAGGCATGTTCTCCCGGATTGGGGAGCTTATCATCTGACATAAAGCAAATCCTGTATTATGAAAATGGCAAACAAACAAAAAAACAAAAAACATGTGAGTATAATCCTCAGTCATAATAGGAGGCAGAGGCACAGAACAACTATGTATCACACTATCAGGATATAGAGACATGTAACAAGTGGTGCATACATTGTGTAAATGCACAGAACAACTATGTATCACACTATCAGGATATAGAGACATGTAACACATGGTGCATATGTTGTGCAAATGCACAGAACAACTATGTATCACACTATCAGGATATGGAGATGTGTAACAAGTGGTGCATATGTTGTGTAAATGTACAGAACAACTATGTATCACACTATCAGGATATAGAGACATGTAACAAGTGGTGCATATGTTGTGTAAATGCACAGAACAACTATGTATCACACTATTAGGATATAGAGACATGTAACAAGTGGTGCATATGTTGTGTAAATGTACAGAACAACTATGTATCACACTATCAGGATATAGAGACATTTAACACATGGTGCATATGTTGTGCAAATGCACAGAACAACTATGTATCACACTATCAGGATATAGAGACGTGTAACAAGTGGTGCATATGTTGTGTAAATGTACAGAACAACTATGTATCACACTATCAGGATATAGAGACATGTAACAAGTGGTGCATATGTTGTGTAAATGCACAGAACAACTATGTATCACACTATTAGGATATAGAGACATGTAACAAGTGGTGCATATGTTGTGTAAATGTACAGAACAACTATGTATCACACTATCAGGATATAGAGACATGTAATAAGTGGTGCATATGTTGTGTAAATGCACAGAACAACTATGTATCACACTATCAGGATATGGATAGTTGTCTTACTGTTCTGCAAATATACAGAGATCAGTATATATTTTTTTTGTTTTATAATTTGCACTCTGATTCCTCACATCTCTGTTGAAACTGCCCCCCCCCTGTTCTTGGTTGTAGTTTAAATTTGGTGGCTTTTGCAGTGCCTGCCCCACTGTAGATTTGATCTAGGACACTCCCCCAGCCCCATCTCTTTACCGCATTCTACCTAATAAACCCTTTCTGCACTTGCTTTTAGTCCTTTTTAATTTAATTACATTTTTTCAAACTGTGTGTGGACTAATATTGTTACATACTCAAGTGTGCCAGCTTACACTGCATGTGAATTGTTTTTACTACTGTTTTTGCTACTTTTCTGAAAAAAAAATTATCTGCTTTTACTGTATTTGTGTTTCTTCCTACTTTATTTTGCTTTTGCATCATCTTAAAAGTACTCAATTGTATTTATTATTGCTTGGTGTATCTCATTCTAAGCCTTTTAGTTTAAGCACTTGGGCTTCAGACCAGTTGTTTTACATTAAGAAGGTTTGTGGTCTGCACTGTGGTGGCAGAACAGGTAGCTTACATCCTTCTAAGTTGGGAACTGCTGAATGAGGGCTCAGTGTCTGTTATTCTAAAAGTGTATTAATTCTGGTTTAAGCACTTGGGCTTCAGGCCAGTTATTTTACATTAGAAGGGTTCATGGTCTGCACTCTTGTGGGAGGAGAGGCTGGACTCTGCCCTTCTGAGCTGGGAATTTCTGGTTAAAGGCTTATAGTGCCTGCATATTTGAACTGCTTCTTACTGAAATTGGTACACCTTGTTTGCTGTAGCATAGACTAGATCCAGGCCTGCTGAATCTAGCTTTGTTTGTATAACTTGAGCACTAATCCAGACATTCTTTAAAGTATTCAATTGTATTTATTACTGCTTGGTAGTAACTTGATTAAAGTGTAGCTATCATTCTAAGTCTTTTGGATTAAGCACTTGGGCTTCAGACCAGTTGTTTTACATTAGGAAGGTTTGTGGCCTGCACTGTGGTGGCAGGACAGGTAGCTTATATCCTTCTAAGTTGGGAACTGCTGATTGAGGGCTCAGTGTCTGTTATTCTAAAAGTATATTAGTTCTGGTATAAGCACTTGGGCTTCAGGCCACTTATTTTACATTATGATGGTTTGTGGTCTGCCCTCTTGTGGGAGGAGAGGCTGGACTCTGCCCTTCTGAGCTGGGAATTTCTGGTTAAAGGCTTATAGTGCCTGCATATTTGAACTGTTTCTTACTGAAATTGGTACACCTTGTTTGCTGTAGCATAGACTAGATCCAGGCCTGCTGAATCTAGCTTTGTTTGTATGCTTGTTGTTTGTTTGCTTGTTATTTCCCTGAAACGCTAATTCCACCTAAAACGCAGCTTTTCAGCGCTTCTGTGGATCCCTAGTGATATCTGCATTGCTTACTGTACTTATTTCCTTGTTTCACTTGAAAGAAAGTTACTGTTTGTCGTTTTTGCATTTAAGTTACCTGTAACACATTGCATTTAAGTTACCTGGCACTTGCCCACTAAAGCAATTATATAAGTCAGCACTAAAAAATTAAAAGCATTACACCCTCACAAACTCCCCTTGAGTACCTTGTTCCCCATTAGCCCTTTTTTTTCCAATTATAAAGGAATTCCCAATACTATTCTAGCATGTCCAAAGGTCAGTTATCAATCTCCTCACCGGTCTAGCTGGTGAATCTCGGAATCTTGAGGCAATGTTACAACTGCCTCATGTACACAGACAACCCTCTCCTCCTCCCAACAAATTCCAACACATGTGAGAGATGCAACCATATAGCCATACTGGAGGCTAAGCTCTCTCAACTCAGTACTGGCGTAACCAGTCAGGAGGAGAAGGAAACCACACTCACTACAATTCCAGTCTCACATAGACCTACCACGACAGCAAACCAAACACATAAACACACAAAAACATACTCGGAGGCTCTAAATAAAAATCTGCCTAAGCAGCAGAGACCTCCAAAGCAGACACCCAAGCAACTGCTACCCCAAAACAAAACACGTACAACACATAGCTCACAAAGCCAGTGTGCCGAACAGTCACAGCCCTTAAGGCTAAACAACACACCTGATACACTTGTAATAGGTGACTATCATCAGGCACACTGATGTCCCGCTCACCAGACTGAACAAGGAGAAGGTCACGGTGAGCTGCCTGTCGGGCGCTAGGATCCGCCACATAACACAAGCACTCAGGTCACTCCAAGGCAAGTACAAATATGACTCAGTCATTGTCCATGCTGGTGTGAATGACCTGAGACATACCTCCCTGGACTACATGAAAAGAGACATAGAGGAGCTCTCTGAGCATGTAGCCCAGGCCGGTATAACCCTGACCTTGAGTAGCATCTTACCCTCACCAAGAATGATGCCACAATATGAAGACAAGATGATCAATTTCAACAATTGGCTTAAGTATTGGTGTCATTCAAAGGGGATCTAATGCCTGTCAGCCTGGGATGACATGCTCAACAAGCCACGATGCTTCGCTAGGGACGGCTTGCACCTGTCACCCCTGGGCTTTCGGATATTGGCAAAGGCTCTTGCTACCCCCATAGTGCCTTTTTTAGGCAAGGCTCAAAAGACAAACCCACCTCCATAGGTATCACAAGGGATAAGAAACTAAGAGTAATGCTACTCAACGCCAGAAGTCTAAACATCAAGATACATGCACTCGAAACTCTCCTTAGCATGGAGAACATCGATATCTGTGCAGTAATAGAAACCTGGTTCAAGGCTCCCGAGAGCACCCCAGCACTACCAGGTTATACCTCATACCATGCTTTTCGGCCCCAAAACTTGGACCGAACCACAAAAGGAGGGGGAGTATCAATGTTCGTCAAAGATACCCACACCTCCAGGTTGGTGGCACTGCATGAAGCATCAGAGACTATCCATGTGCAACTAACAGTGGGTAAAACTGCCTTCCAGTTTATAGCCTGCTACAGACCACCCTCCCAAACCCAAGAACCCCACTCGGCCTTCCTGAGAACACTGGAAAATATGAAGGTCTCTCCAAACACCATTATATTGGACGACTTCAACTACCCAAACATAGACTGGGAGCATTACTCTAGCTCCAACACCCTAGCCCAAAGGTTCCTAGAATTTATAAACTCAAATGCTATGGAACAACTTGTTACCACTCCCACAAGAGGGGAAAACATACTGGACCTGATCATCACCAACATGGGGACTCTATGCTCCAGACCAGAAGTGAATCTCTCATTGGTAAGATCAGACCATAAACTAATCTCACTGGATATTCACATCCCGACTCCACCCCCTGCCCTGAAAACCACAGTGAAAAACTTCTCTAATGCAAATTTCACACTCCTCAAAACCGAGGTGGAATCATTCAAAGCCCCCGGGCCTGTGGAAAATACGGCCCAGACCACAGGATCCTTTATAAACGCATTCTATGAACACCTTCAGGAATGCATGGATCATGCAATCCCAAATAAAACCAAGTCCCAATCCTCCAAAGGCAGACGTCCTGTCTGGTGGACCCCAGTCATAAACAAACTATACAATAGAAGGAGGAAGCTACTACATGATAGAGCAAAATCCCAAAAAGGGAAGGCATCTCTGATCAGTATTAGCAAAAAACTATGAGCACTCATAAAATCGTCTAAGGCCAGCTTCGAGAGAAAAATTGCACAGGACACTAAGGATAATCACAAGGCTTTCTTTAGTTATGTTAGGAACCTGGGTGGGAATTCCCAGATATGCTCAGAATTAGTCCAAAATGACAAAAAATACACCGAACCCACAGACATTGCCAACATCCTAGCTGACAGGTTCAGCACAAATTTCTCCCCCCCTCCCCACCAAAAGGGCAAATATCTATCCCAGCAGAGTGCTGCCCCCCTGACATCTCATATGCTCAGGTAAGAGCTGCCCTCTCCAAAGCAAAAAACACAGCATCAATGGGACCAGACGGTGTCCCGGGCTGCGTCCTACATGAACTCCAAGAAGAGCTAAACCCAAACATAAAACTACTGTTCAATCTCATCCTTACTACAGGATATGTACCCAAAGAGTGGCGTACAGCAACAGTGGTCCCTCTCCACAAAGGTGGTGCCTTAACGGATCCTGGAAACTATCGCCCCATAAGCCTGACTAGCTTGGTCTGCAAAGCTATGGAAAGGATCATCATGGACCACATAAATAAAGATATTGGGGACCTACAGACACTGGATCCTACCCAGTTTGGCTTTGTTAAGGGCAGATCCTGCCTCTTAAACCTGGTTGATTTCTTTGAAACAGTCACTAAGGCCATTGACGAGGGGAAGGTGGTCCACACAGCCTACCTGGACCTCGCAAAAGCCTTTGATACAATACCCGACTCAGGCATTATAGATAAGCTCACCAGCTTAAATATAAACCCCTATGTCACTAGATGGGTTGCAAACTGGCTCAAGGACAGAACCCACATGGTTAGAATTGCTGGAGCCATGTCAGACTCCAAACCAGTTACAAGTGGCGTCCCACAAGGCTCAGTCCTGGGACCTCTCTTGTTAGGTATATATTTCTCAGAGATACAGGCCAACACAGAAGGACTGTGACTGACCAAGTTTGCAGATGACTGCAAGCTGGGCGCCATAATCAACACTCCAGCCGACACAAGCATCCTCCAAAAGGGCCTCATAGAAACAGACAACTGGTGCCAGAGCCATGACTTCAAGCTAAATGCCAAAAAGTGTATAGTCATCCCCTTTGGCAAAAACAAAGTGCCCACAAATTACCACATAGGTGGTAATCCATTAAGTACAGAAGAAGTAATTAGGGACCTGGGGACCCAAGTTGATAGCAATCTCTCATTTGACAACCACGTGGCCAAAGTGGTTAGAAAAACATTTTATATAGCCCACCTAATCATGAAGGGATTCACATCTAGATCAGGGAGGTCATCGTGCCTCTTTACTCATCCCTTATCAGGCCCATAATTGAGTACAATGCCCCTTTTGGGATGTACCTTACCAGACACCTGCAGCAACTGGAAAGACCCCAAAAGTACCTCACCAAGAGGATCAAAGGGCTCAAACATATGCCATATGCTGCCCGGTTAAAGAAACTCCAGCTCTACTCAGTGGCATACCGCCTGCTCAGAGGCGATCTGTGCCTGACGTATAAAGCCATGTCCAACCCGGAATTAATGGACATGCTGCACCTCAGAAAATCCAAATCCCATCAAGCTATGCACTCGAGAGACTTGAACCTCAGCACTGAAATAAATAGGACATGCTGGAGGGACAGATTCATAACCCAGAGGCTACCTTCACTCTGGAATAAAATCCCAGTCCAGGTTAGGCTGAGTCCCTCATTGACTCTCTTCAAGAGGAACCTTGATGAGTGGATGGGAGATTGTAGGTTTACCCCGAGTATCACTTCTGTGTCACTGTTAGACAGAGGCACAGTATACTAACCTCGAAAAAGGGCATAGCAAAATTATTTTAAAATGGGTGGCGAAAGCCAAACACACTCTGGCTAGGCTTATAAATGCCCTAGGGCAGATAGCCTAGTATGAACCTATGAACCTATGAACCTATGGAGACATGAAACGTGGTGCATGTGTTGTGTAAATGCACAGAACAACTATGCATCACACTATCAGGATATGGAGACATGAAACACGTGGTGCATATGTTGTGTAAATGTACAGAACAACAATGTATCACACTATCAGGATATAGAGATGTGTAACAAGTGGTGCATATGTTGTGTAAATGTACAGAACAACTATGTATCACACTATCAGGATATAAAGACATGTAACAAGTGGTGCATATGTTGTGTAAATGTACCTATGTAGGGAAAATAGTGATTAAGTTTTCAACTGCTTGTTCTTTATTCTATGTTGTTAAGAAATATCTGTTATTTGTGGGATGTCCAAATGACACACTATCTTCACACAAACTTCAGTGACACTTGAGCTTAACTGCACTATGGACACCTCAACTTAATTGTATCAGGCACACATACAAATAATGGACTATGGAAAAGTATTGTTGTGCAAGAACATACCATAACCTTAGATGTCCTTCTCTTCTATGTGCTGCTGTATTCATGACATCAGGGAGTTTGCTCTGGTGAACTCTCGAAAGTCCGGCTGTTATACAAAAGATAAATGCTACCACTAGGGTGTGTGCAATGTCCTGCATCTCATCTCTGATGTTGGTTGTAAATGAACGTTGGGTATAAAGCAGACGTCAGCATGCATCCACCTCAGAACTGAATGCCACCAGAGTCGGTGACTCAGGAGTGGGTGCTCCAGGAGTCAGGAATCAGGTAAGTGTGAGGGGGAAGGCTGGGTGGGAAAGTATACAGCACCTTATAGAAGAAAAGGACACCTAAGGTTACAGTAAGTTCTTATACAACAAGACTATGTCCTTCTATTTATATGCTTCTGTATTCATGACATCAGGGAGACATACCTCTCAACCTCTTAGTGCAAGAAATCTGGGCAAAGGCTGTCAAAATGGGGGACAATGGGCCAAAAAATAGGGACATATTTTAAATATTGCTCTTTTAAACTTAGAAAGTTGCTAGAGTAACAGGGTTTGTTTCAGCATGCATTTTCTGAAGGCTATGAAATCTGAAACTGAAATGTATGTCATTATTTACTGACATAAATCCTCAGATCATCACAATGATTTACCAGTATAATACACATTTTATGTGGAACAGACCAAAAATATGAGCAAAAAATCTGGACATTCTGTGAAAATCTGGGCAGTTGAGCGGTATGCAGGAAGAGTGTAAAAGCTCCTGGTCCTATGCAAGGGGAGGTGGACCAGAAGCACTTTCCACAAACCCATGAAGGATATCTCTGGAAAATCCTGCCCTGGCCCTAGAGACCATGTCCAGCTTGTAGTGCCTAGTGAAAGTGTGAACAGAGGACCATGTAGCTGCTTTGAGGATAGCAGCCGTGTCTAATCCTTTAAGGAATGCCCCAGAAAAAGACATTGCCCTGGGAGAGACTTACCATGAGTAGTGTAACAGCATGAAATAGTTTTAGATATCCAAGAGGATATGGTTTGCTTGGAAACAAGTTGACCCTGGGCTCTTGGGTGGTAAGAGACAAAGAGCCTGTCAGATTTGCGTAGGGATTTGGTTTTGACCAAGTAATAGCAGAGCTGTCTGTGAATGTCTAAGGTATGAAGTGTCCTGTCTGCTTTGTTCTGTGGAGAGGGTAAAAAAGTTGGCAGATTTATAGTTTGATTTAAAGACAGCTCAGTGACCACTTTGGGCATGAAAGAGGGGTTAGTGCAAGCATACCCTGTCCTTGTGGAAGGCAGTGAAGGGGGGGGGTCTGCCATAAGGGCCTGGAGTTCCGATACTCTTCTGGGTGATATAATGGCCACCAGGAGGATAATTTTCCAGGTGCAGTGTTGCAGGGAGCAGTCTTTGGTTGGTTCGAAAGGTGGGAGTGTTAATTTCTCCAGGACAAAGTTGAGATCCCAAGGAGAGGAGTGGGTTTGCTTGAGGGTGTGAGATGAAGTGCTCCACTCAGAAAGAATTTGACTTCTAACCTGGAAGCTAGAGGAGGTACTAAAGGCAGACATGCAGAGATGGCAGACAGATGTATTTTAATGGAGGAATAAGATAGTCCAGACTTCATAAGTTCACACAGATAAGCCAAGACCACTGGAGGCTCTACTGTCAGTGGTTGAAAATTATTTTTTAGACACCACAATGAAAATGTCTTCCATTTTGACAGGTAGGATTTTCTAGTAGTCGGTTTTCTGGCCTTCTGCTCAACCTGGATCATGTCCTCTGAGTATAGGTGTCTGAAGGGAATCAGCACCCTATCACCTACAGTGTGAGATTCAGAGTGGACAGTTGGGGGTGTAGGAGTGTTCCTTTGTGAGTAGGTTCATTTGGTGGGGTAACTTGTTGTGATTGCCCTTGGCTAGGTGAAATAGAGGAGGGAACCAGTGCTGCCTTGGCCAATAGGGAGTCACCAGCAAGGTTTGAGGCTGTTCCTTCTGAATTTTCAGCAGTACTCTTTGTATGAGAGGGAACGGGGGAATGTATACACATACATCCCCTTCCAGGAAATTGAGAGAGCGTCCACCTTCCAAGCCTCTGGGTGAGGTACCCTGGAACAGAATGTTGGGAGCTGTCTGTTCATGGGGGAGGCAAAGAGATCCACATCTGGGATACCCCATCAATGGACCTGGTCCAGAAACATGTCCCTGTTCAGCATCAATTCATGAGACAGGGTCATGGTCCTGCTCAATGAATCTGCCATCACATTTTCTGCAGAAGGGATATAAACTGCTTGGAGAAGGATCTGTTCCTCCAGCATGATTTTGCAAGCCTGCATTGCTAGTCTGCGCAGGAGGTAGGACTTTGTCATCATCCCCCCGCTTGTTGATGTCCCACAGCACAGTGGTATTGTCTGTGTACCACCACAGAGTGCCTGGTAGAAAGTGGTCCTGGAAGATTTCTTAGGACAATATCAGGGCTCTCATTTCCTTGATAATGATGTACTCCTTCTGTTGGGTGTCGGTCCATGTGTTCCTCACTCTCCAGTTTCCTACGGTTGCACCCCAGCCTGTGTATGAGGCACCCATGAAGAGATCTTGGTTGAGAGGTATGGGCTGTAGGGGTAGGCCTGGATTCTTCTGAATCTGGGAGAGCCACCATTTGAGTTCCCTGGTAAGGCACAGCAGCATGAGAATCATGAATTCCAATGGGTGCAAGTGTTGTTTCCAGAATGAAATTTGATACCACTGGAACTTCCTCATATGGAGCCTTGCCAGGGGGACCATGGGGATAGTTGAGGCCATAAACCCTAGGATTCTGAGGAATTCCCCGGCTGAGATGGCTTTGAGTGGAAGAACTCCCTTGAAATAAAATGTAAGCATCACAATATTGTCTGGAGGTAGGCAAGCCATCATTTCCCTTGTCAGAATTTGACCCCCTAGGAACACCTGATCTTGGGAGGGTATCAGGGAGGATTTTTTGAAGTCTATGTAAACCTAGACCTGATAGCAGGAAGAAGGTGAAGCTCAGGTGTTTTAGGGCTGTGGAACTTGATGGGGCCTGGATCAGGATGTCATCTAAGTAAGGGAAAAGCTGTACTCCTTTTGTTCTGGCGAATGCCACAACTGGGGCCAAACATTTTGTAAATACCTTTGGTGCTGTATAAAGATCAAAGGGTAAGGCACAGAACTGAAATTGTGCAGAGTCCACTGAGAAGTGGAGGTACTTCCTGAAAAGTGGGTGAATGGGGATGTGTAAGTAGGCATCTTTTATATCCAAGGACACAAGGAAAGCCTGAGGAAGGATTAGGGGGAGGAGAGTAGGGAGACAGAGCATCCTGAAGGAGTGGACTCTGAGGAATGTGTTGAGGTGGGACAGGTCCAGGATAATCCTCCAGGGGCCTTCCTTTCTGGGGATCAGAAAGAGTCTTGAATAAAATCCTCTTTCTTTTGCCAAGGTGGGTACCTCCTGAATGTTTTTTTGAGCAAGGAGTTCTTGCAGGATTGGTGGGAAGAGAGATATTTGATCTCGGGGTGGGTGAAGGATTCCTTTTGGGGTGGGTGTGGCCTCCCAGGACATGAAGTATCCCTGTTTTAAGATTGAGAGGACTCAGGAGTCCTGGGTAACCTGCTTCCAAGTGGGAAGGTAGATGGAGAGGCACATAGCTAGAGGGGTGTCTGAGGGAGGAGCCTAGTAGCAACAGACTACCAGGTTTTCCCTGAGTGGGCTGTTTAGAGGGAGGGGTGATGGAGGCAGACCTGATTGGGGCCTGTTTCCTGTGTTCCTTTCTGGGTTTTGTCTGAGGTCTCTTGCCAGACGTTCTCACAAATGAAGTTTTAGTTGAATAATTCATCAGAAAACGAGGTACTGGACAAAGACATGTCTCAGTTCCTGCAGTTCCTTCCCTTTGGTTTGGAGGGCTTTGAAGAGATCAGCAGCTGCTGTACCAAACAGGTGACTGTTGTCCAGAGGTGCATCCAGGAGCTTGGATTTAATGTCATCTGATGACAGAGCCTGAGGCAGCAGCTCTAGCAGAGACGTCTATACCATCATAGCTGCACTTGACAGAATGTTTTGTGAGCTCAGGAGGGAAGAGATCTTCGCCTTAGCAGGGGAATCTTGCAGTTCTTCCAATTGTTTAGTTATATCTGCCATGGGAGCCAGGGCATATTTAGCCATATGTGTCTGATAGTTGATGGCTCTTATAGCCAGGGTGGCAGGCATTCCATCATCCTGCTCTCTTTATCAGAGAACAGAAGAGTAGTGGAAGGGAGCAATTTGGAAGTTTTATCCATGGTCACAGAAATGACTGCCGAATCTGCAGCAGGAGCCTTGTAGAGAAAGGTTGCTGCCTCAGGCACCTTGTAGAATCTGTCTGGACACTTGGGGCCTGGGGACTGTGAATCAGGCTTTTTAGAGGCAGCCATGAATGCATCCAGAAAAGCAGGGTGTACAGGGGGGGGGGGTCACAGCAGAAATGCTAGGAGACTCCAATTGGAGCAACTCATAATGTATTTTTTGAATCTCGGTAACTTGCCTGTTATCCCATTTATAGAAATCTTGTATCTTAGTGATGGTCTCACCAAAGGTGAGATCCTCACCTGGGGAATTTGTGCCATTGGACTCCACCACTAGGCAGGCATATCTCAGGGGAGAAGCCATTTGTGAGGAGTAGGTGAAGGATTCATCATCATCCTCTAAAGAATCCCATTCTGCAGAGGGGTCATCAGGGATTGCTCTCTTAGGGGTAGAAGCTGTAGGGGCCTGAGTAGGGATCGAGCCCTGATGTAAGGCCAGGAAAGCATTGAGCAGGCCTTGGGTAATGGCCTGCCAGTTTGGAGGCTGTTCGACCCTCGGAGAAGACAGAGGTTGGGAAATATGCTTGGTCTTCTGTTTTGTCTTCCTATGAGAATCTGGTGGAGACAGTTGAGAAAAACTTTGGAGGGTAGGAGGGCCTGATGCCGGCCTGCACTCCATGATGTCCAGTTCTATGTCTTTGTGAACTACAATCTGAGAAGCCCCATGCAGTCCCTCAGAAATAATGATCCTAGGTTCCCCCTTGGCGACCGACTCGGACACCTGAGTTTCCCTCCAGGATGTGACTTCAGGCAATGGAATAATTTCCTCTGGGCCTTCTGCCAAAGGAAGCTCCAAGGACTCCAGCTCAGACTCTGGGACTTCTCTGGCCTCGAGAGGTATAGCTGGAGTGGAGGGCACAGCAGTCAGTTCAGACCTGCTCCTTTTGGCCTTCTTGACTGGGGGCCGTACCGAGGGTTCCGATGTCGGGTCCATATGTGTGGTTAGACGCTTAAGCCTTTGGTTCTCAAGGTACAAATTCAAAGCTGCTAGATTGCTTCTAAGGGTTTTGGGGATGAAGGCCTGGCGAATAGTACATGTGGTATGGTCGTGTTCTCGGCCTAAACAGAATATGCAGAGCTCATGTGAATCCTTATGTGGAATTTGCCTTCCACCCCTACACTTGCCCTTCCTACCTGACATGAAACCCAAAGCAGTAGCAAGGAAAGATTAGAAAACCACTATGGGGTACTTATCTGGAGTCGGATGTAGAAAAATGCTTCTTCCTATTGAGCGATGACCAGAACTGGTAGTCATGCAGGCAGCAGAAAAGTTCTGAGGTGGATGCGTGCTGACATCTGTTTATACCCGACGTCCATTTACAAACAATGTCAGAGAAGAGGCACAGGACGTTGCGCTCACCCTAGCGGTAGCATTTAACTTTTGTATAAGGCTGGATGTTCGAGGGTTCACCAAAACAAACTCCCTGATGTCATGAATATAGAGCATATGAATAGAAGGGCATCTTGTGTTTTTCTTTTAGACTGTCTGCATGGCATTGTTGTAAGGTATATGTCAAGAGTTTTATATCACAGGCCCCATTCAAAACATTATGCTGTCAGTGTAGCAGTTGTTTTGAATGTAGATGCATGTTATTGTTACCAACAGTAGTGTAGCCTGGGCAAGATGAGAGGGGCAACTGCCTTGAGTGGTGGGGTATGATCAGCTGATTCTTATGTCTCTCTAGTGCAGTACTGGATTTTAAAAGCTGGTATAGCATTTGTGGTCAGACCTAAGTGCTGTACTGCTCCATTTGTGGTTTAAACTGTAGCACACCATGCAGACAGAGTATAAACTCCAATAAGCAGGTTGCTACAGTTTAAAAAGAAGAATTTTATTTTTAAACCAAAGCATGAGCGCTGTGTTACCCCATGCTGACAGAGTATAAACTGAAGCAATTGTTTGCTACACTTGTAGTAAACAGTTTACTACAGCTTAAAAAAAGATATTATTTTATTTTTTGATAAAATATGTTGAAGGAGGGTTGGGGCAGGACACAAAAATGGAACCTGAAAAGTTGGGTCAGGAGAGGGGGGAGGAGCATCCTTCTCTTCTCTTTTTTGTTTTTTTTGTAATTCATTGGAAGAGGTGTGGGGGCGTAGATCTAACTATATTAAGCTGATCACTTACAATGTAGCTTATTACAGTGAAGTCCTTTTTTTTATTTTGCTTTTCACGTGAAGAGTTGAGGGGGTGGGGTACTGGTTCTTAGTACCGGCCCAGGGTGGTGGTTGAACCAGCTGTGCTTCTGGTTGCTGGCCACATTGATGTCATGCTTATCCTGATATGTCATCTCTGTACTCCCCTTCTTACCCTTTTAATAAATCAATAAGGTGTTCGTTCACAGGTTTTTCACAACTGCTGTGTGTTTTTCCTTAGCAATGCAAAGTGGAGATATTCCACTTGAGGTGACAGATTGTACTACCTGCTGTGTCTCTTACTTGTATTCTCAAGAGTTTCACATAACATGGTGTGAGAACAATATGTTGTCCTTCTTTGTAAACTCAGCTGCATTGAGATATTTCCTGTACAAATGTTCCCCTCATTCTGCTTCCTGAAGTTCAGCTGTCTACCTACTTATGCTGTACATATATGTTTAGTTATCCATGGCTATAACGTTCATAGTTCAGTACTATGCTAATGAGCACATGGACCTTTTTAAGGCTAGCCATGCATCCCAGCTGTGGAACAAACCCTGCATCTTCTTCTCTGTGAGGTTAACACCTTAACCATTATGCCAACTCGGCTGTTTAGTCTTTGTTTATGCAGTGTTAGCTCTGTACTGCACTGAAGCTCTGGTCCATGTATCCTGACTAGTGTGGCATGGTGTTTCAAGTTTGCATGATCAAGACTCCTATTACCTCCTGACCCTTTGTGTTCTATTCCACTCCTCTCTTATCTTGAATTGTTTTTGGTCAATGAGAAAAAAATAAAAGTAGTTAAAAATAATTGCCCTTTTCTTACATGTGATAAAGCTATTAAAATCTAGCTGGCATAAGTCACATAACGTAACATAAATTCTAAAGTACTTTGCTGTAGGAAAGACTTAGGAGGCCCACGATTTATAAAACGGTAAATTTAAACTTAAGTACAGTAATTGTGTGCGTTGTAAATATCTGCAGGTTAGTAATGGTTTTAAACATTCATAAATGAAATTACAGTCTGAATACTTTGCATTTTCTGGTACTGTGGTGTGCTGTGTTTCTGTCTGCCACTTGTGGTTTTTCTATGTATAAAACTTTAAATCAAAAATGATAGAGCACATGGGTGACATAAGAAACAATTATGAGCTTTATGTTCTTGTAAAACATATTATGACAAGTATGGTCAGCGTCATGCATTACTTTTTGAATACTGTGACTTGTACATAAGAATGGGAAATTGGAAAGAATCCATAAAAAACAGATGGCAATGTGAATTAAATGCAAGCAATGGAAAATGCTTAATGTGAGGTTCACCATTAAGCTGGTGATTACAGAAAAATGGTAGGAACTTTCAAATGCATGTGCTTTTAATGGATGCTGTCTTTAAAAGGATTATTGGCCTCTCTATATGTCTTTAATGGTTCAGAGATGGCTTTATGCTTTTTTTTTTACATCTGAGGAAGGTCATGCATGATACAGAACTTGGCATTTTGTTACAGATGTCCGAAAGCTACAGCATTTTTATTATTATTATTATTTTTTTTTTTGAGATAAACAACTTATGTTCATAGTTCCTTCTGTGTTTTACCTACTTCCACTGCTGAAGCTGCTTTCTGCTTTAATTGTGTTTGTTTCTGTAGTACATTTGCTTTTGTTTTGAATGAGTCCATCCATTGTAAGTGTATATAGGTTCATAGGTGTGTACTAGGCTAATGGCCCTGGAGCCCTTACAAGCCTAGCCCATAGGATTACCCTGGCATCATGCCACCCGACCTTAGTTCCCACTGCCTCTGTTGAGTAGAGCCACTGGAGTGATCCCCGGGGTGAATTTTCTATTTCCCATCCATTCCATCAAGATTTCTCTTGAAGAGGGCCAGTGAGGTGTTCTGTTTGGCATGTATGGGAAGTCTATTCCATAGCATGGGCAGTCTCTGGGTTATGAACATGTCCCTCCAGCATGTTCTGTTGATTGTGGTAATGAGGTAGAGGTTTCTGGAGTGTGTGGTGCGTAGGGATTGGGATTTCTTTAGATATTGCATTTCTAACAGAGCTGGGTCAGACATGGTGATATAAGACAGAGAATAGTTGGAGGTCTTTGAGTCTGTCCATATAGGACAAGTGTTTAAGGCCTAGGATACTCTTTGTGAGGTACTTTTGTGGCCTCTCCAGTTGTTGCAGGTGTCTAGTGAGGTACATGCCAAATGGAGCATTGTACTCGATGATTGGCCTAATGAGGGAAGAGTAGAGGGAGACAATGACCTATTTCTTCCGGGATCCAAAATCCTTAGTGATGAGATGTGCCACATAGAAGGACTTTCTGACCAGATTGGCAATGTGGTGGTCAAAAGGAAGGTTGCTGTTAACCTGTGTTCCCAGATCTCTTATAATGCCTTCTGTGTTCAGTGGACTACCATCAATGTGGTAATTCATGGGAATTGGGTTTTTCCCAAAGGGGATGACGACACATTTTTTGGCATTGAGCTTAAGGCCCTGGTTCTGACACCAGTCGTTGGTCTCAGTGAGGCCTTCCTGTAGGATGTCAACATCACTTGGAGAGTTAATAATAGCTCCCAACTTGCAATCATCTGCGAACTTTGTCAGCCAGAGTCCCTTCGTGTTGGCCTGGACTTCAGAGAAGTAGATACCAAACAGGAGAGGACCCAGGACCGAATCCTGTGGGACTCCACTCGTGACTGGTTTGCAGTCACTACTTTCACACTGTGGGTTCTATCCGTGAGCCAGTTTGCAACCCACCTAGTGATATATGGGTTGATGCCTAGCTTAGTAAGTTTTTCCTATGATTCCTGAGTGGGGAATGGTATCAAAGGCCTTGGCCAGATCAAGGTAGGTTGTATGAACCTCCTTGCCTTCACCCACAGCTCTGGTGACTGACTCAAAGAAGTCGACCAGGTTGAGGAGGCATAATCGACCCTTCACAAAACCAAACTGTGTGGGATCCAGAGTTTGGAGATTCTTTATATTCTTGTTTATTAGGTCCATGATGATGTGTTCTATAGCTTTGCATATCAGACTCATCAGGCTAATGGTGTGATAGTTTCCAGGGTCTGTAATCTCTCCTTCTTTGTGGAGAGGGATAACTGTAGCAGTGTGCCATTCAGTAGGGACAAAGCCTGAGGTGAGAATTGTGTAAAACATTTTCTGGACCATAACAAGCTGAGTCATCATTAAACGCGAATAGTAGTCAAGTAGGGACACATCAAATGCAAACTGTAAACAGTCTAGAATTACTGATAAAAATTTTAAAAGATCTATTAACACGATTCTCTGTAGTATTAGATACCTGAAGAAAGGAATACAGGTGCCATCTACCTCTTAGGCAAATGTTAGAAGATAATAACTTTTCTACTGCTTTGGATTTGTCATCAGATGATGCAAAAACAAAAAGCATTATATGCAATGACATCACGGAAATATATGCTGAGGCCAGCAGCTGCTCAGATAATGATGCTGACCCTACTATTAACTCATTGGTGCCTATAGCATTGCCTGTGAAGAGTACTATATGGTGCTTACAACATTAAACCCTTCTTTCCTCTTCAATGTATAGTGCCTACAGCATATGTACCTGCTCTTTAAAAAGAACAACAAAAAATAAAGCAATCATTCTACCCTTTTAAAAGCAGTGTCACTAGAATCAGTAGAGTAAAGCCAGAAATGCTCCTACAGGAAAAAACTGGAATCAACAACATTAAAAAATTATCATTGCTTTATTATTGATCTGGTTGTGCTGCCTGTTTATCTGGGTTGCACTGTCAGCAATAGTGGTTCTGGTTGAACCCGTTCAGAAAAATAAACATTGATCCTATTGTCCAATGTAATTAAATTGAGGTTTTTTTTTTTTTTTTTTTGCTCTAGGGGGTACATGGATTGTCTGCTGTTTTTTTTTTTTTTTTTCTTCACTTTAAGAGCTGAAGGGGTGAAGCATAAATTCATGGGACTGGCACAGAGTGCTGAATGAAATAGTTTACAGCTCTGGCCAGTAATACACCTAGAGTAGATTACCACAAGGCTATGTAGAGTCAGCTGCTATATGCTCACTAGAAAAAAAAATGCCAGTTGGAAAAACTCCTGCTTCCCTATGGGTGTACCCTGATACACTAAGTGGCTGATTTACTTAAAGCATCAGATTCTCAGTCACACTGTCAGCAAGATACTGTTTTTTTTTTCTAACTGAACTGGCACATTTAGAATTCAAAATCAACAAAAATTGCAGTTATGGAAGCCACTGGTTCAATACTTGGGTTGTCTTATTTTTGTCAGAACTTGACACATTCTAGTATTTTTCACACTATTTCTGTTCAGTCTATATAATGCCCAGTGACCCTCAAACAAACATGGGCTCTCTTTACTCTAGCAAGCTGTTGTAGGCAGTGGATTTTGAACTTTGAAGAAGTAGCAAATCCCCTTTTGGAATTACTAAAAAGGATGTTCTAGAGTTGCTACCCTGCCAAGAACAGTGCAGACAGACATTTACTCGTTTAAAATGTTTATTTTTTAACCTACCTGCCCTTAGACTGACAGAATTGTTTCTGCATTGTTACGAGAGCAACAATGTAGCATTAGGATTATTGTCACAACATAGAGATGATGGGTTTAGACCTGTAGCACTAATTTAAACCGCATAGTTGCTGCCCTGCCTCACCATCTTAGGGTGGTGGCTGCTATCGACATAGCCTCTACCCTCATTCTGCACTCAGTAGAACCCCTCTATTGAAAACTGAAACCCAGTATCTGTCAGCTTCCTGCTAGTCCAAGTATGAACTTACACTGTAAACAACCCATCTTCAAGAATTATTAGATGGCCATCATTAAATCTGACATCTATCATCCCTACAAAAGAAGGAGAGTCCATGATTAGGCTTTTGTTGTTAACCACATGCTTCATACTAGACATGACATGAAGTATGTTCCACTACAGAATCCAGGGCTTATGCTGTTCATGGATTAATTATATAATTAAAGAGAAGACGGGACACTTATTGCAGCTTTTGCATTGCACACTGTCAATCAAATTTTTTTTACTGGACAATGGAGTGGAAGTGTGTCAGCACAAACTGCAAAATTAATAGAAATTAGTGAAGAATGCAAACTATCCTAAGAAAAGACAGTGAATACAGTTATCAATTATAGATATGCTGTTGGAGTAGAATGTGACTTTGGGACTTTATGGAGCAGTTGTGCCACTAGAATTCATGACATTTTCTTATAACAAATTCATATTTGTCAGTCAGTTATTAGATGCAATGTTGTTACACCGAGCAATAGCTGTGATAAAAGATGCCACTCATAAAACTACTGGTTCTTGTATTTCTAAGGGAAATGCACTGGCAGTTATGGCAGCTAAACAGATAGTGTTATATAATCCTGCCCAGACCTTTGCTTTTCTTGTAGCCATTGAAAAGTGGTAATAGTTCTGTATCACTTCTGGAACTTTTGACTTTTCAAAATCAAGTCAATGACTCATTAAAGGTAAGCAGGCATCTGAGGGTTGCTGCCATTCACCATACTCACTTTTGGTGCCATCTGAATGGCCCCACATTGTTTTTATTTCAGTTGGTTGTGGCTTATGATTTGCCCTACCATTTAGGGTAAAAAATACCTTAATAAGTCAAATTATAACAAAGTGTGCTGTCCATCAGATGACATGGTAAACCAAGGTCCCATATGTATTAGTTGGTGGCACAGATGGGTATACAAGAAACCACAACAATTCTTGAAAAGAGGAGGGGAGCTTTCTTAAGTCTTCACAATACATATATAGACAATATCACTCTCTCTCTCTCTCTCTCTCCACACACACACACACACACACACACACGCACACATATATATATATATATATTCTAGCATCTAACAAATTATAGAAAGTAAACACAAGAAAAAATATTGTAAAAAGTATCTTCTCATGAACATATCTTATAGAACAATGAAAAAAAAACAAGCAATTAAAGCAGAGGTGCACAGCCTTTTTGTGGGGAAGGCCACTACACGAATTCTTAATGCATCTGCGGGCTTCCTCAAAACATAGTAAGTTGTTACCAATTAACAATAAGTACAGATGACTGGCATTTTTAGTGCTCCTTCAGGCGTCTTCTGCAGTTAACTCCTCCTGCTCCTCTAGGCGTCAAATATTGATTGTTCAAATTTGCATTAATAATTCCAAAACCATGTTACTTACAAGGTACCAGGATATTTTGTCTTGAAGCATATGTAATGGCAAACACAACTGAATTGATATTTGACCTCTCTCGATGAGTATTTACTAGAACTGTAAGGTGATAAATTCATTTTTTTTAAGGTTTAAGCCATGCCCACTGGGAGTTAAAGGCACACAATCAATTTATTTTTTTAAGGTTTAAGCCATGCCCACTGGGAGTTAAAGGCACACAATCAAAAGAGCTGTACTGGAGGGAATGAGTTAAAACAGCTGTCATGAAATTGCCTGTTTTCTACATCAACTTTGCATTTAACTTTATTCTGGCTTACAGCCATGACTTATTACAAACTCTTGCAGAAAGTTACTACTGTTTACAGACTATAATTTATAAACAAGAAAGAATAGTTACTTCTGTGGCTAAAATTAGAGGTGTGCGCAACTGCAGTCAATTGGGCAAGTAAGCATGTGCTGGAAAGTTTGCATGACTGGAGTAAGGCATAATATTTTTCAATTTTTTTAAAAAAAATTTTTTGGTTACTCTCCGGGGGCCGGATGGCATGGAGTGGAGGGCCAGATTTGCCCCCTGGGCCAGATGTTGTGCACCACTGATTTAAAGCAAACCACCACCAGCCATTTTGCCATAACCAAAACTGAATCTTCGGTAAAATGAGATGGCAATCCCACAATCGATTGTACAACAATTCTGCAAATCTAAGTTTCCATAAAAACATGTTGAACTTAGGAATATTTTATCAATTTTATTTTCTAAATATAAATTATGTAAAAAAGATATATCATAGAGTATATCTTCTAAAGTCAATTAAATAAACATATCCTACCTTTAACAGCTGGAACTAACTTGATTATTGTTAAAGTTGTGATACTTTATCTACTCTGGCATTTTATTTTCTAAATTTTCTTTAACCTCTGTATCAGTATCTTGTAGATTTACAGTTATGTCTTTACTTAGTAGCTCTGTGTAACTTAGAATTATACTATTGTATTTTGTAATACTGTTATTTTTAACGAGTTGTATCTTTGGAGCTTTTCTCCCCAGGACTTCATTGAGAACGTGCACCTCATGTCCCAATGGACCACCCTGGTAAACAAACTGCAAATAAATAAATAAATAAATATCCATATGGAATTCTGCAGCAATGGCTTTCCAGTATATTTTACCTTTTAGTACCTGATCTAATGTTTTCTCGACTCGACATAATTTACACCTGCATTCTTCCTTTACTTTATATTTCCTTTCTGCCTTGTCAAGCAATTTTCATAGCATTAGTTTCCAAAGAAAATTATTTAACTCAAAAATATTTTAAATTTAGTTTATCTAGATATTATCTAGTCTTTATTTTCATTCAGTAATGCCCATGACATATTATAATAAAATGTATCCATTAGTAAAATATACCAGAAATTTTTTGACAGTAAGGTGTCATCTAAGGAAATTTGCCACAATTTTATCTTTTCTATGAATACGTTAATGAAATGATTTAGAAGCTCCTTTTTCTCTTTTGGGATAAAATATTATCCCATTTGGAAGTATATTTTTCCATAAAATCAGTTTTAATGGACCATCATAGTTAGTTTTCAATTTTTGTAAACCCCAATATAAATTTAACATGGTAATTTGTGCAGTAGAATGTTTATGGGTCTATATTAGTTTGCCAACATTTATTTTCAGCTAACACATCTTCATCGACCCATATTCAGTGAAAATCACTACCACAGACACCTAAAAATAAAGACGTAATAATCATGTCTCTAAACAACTTGGAAAAAGAAAATCACTTTCTATATATCCCAATATTCCAAAAACAGAAGAATGAAAAAATAAATTCTTTGGAAAAGGATAACTGAAACACCTTCTAGACATCAATAACTTTTATCCACTCAACAATATATTTGCATCGTGTCATCTCCACTTGCCTAGTTCCAGATTTAATAGCCATGACTGAAGTTACCTGTAAAGTAAAACCAATCCCTTGAATAAGGCTGCATCCACCAAATCCTTGATATTTAGATGTGCTCAAAGATATAAGCCTACTGTGCTTAAAAGTTTGACAGACATAAGCAATAAATCCTTCATCCATATAAAAAATAATAATAAAATAATAATAATAATAATAATAATAATAATAAAAATAAGATAATCAGCATTTGGAAAACTTAATGGAAAGGAAACATTTTCCATTTAAGGTTACACAGTCAAAATTCAAAATCCATCAGGATGGCGTTCATGGTCGAGTTAAAATACCACTTAAAGGGCAACCTTGTTTTCTCCCTCTTTTAATTATTATTTCTGGGCTAAGCCATACATTAACTAAAAGTTTATTTATTTATTTGACTTTATAAGCCAGTTAATGGTATTAACTTTTGGACTGATATTTGAATTATTCAGAATTCATCATTAAGCAGTATGAAGAACAGCATCAAATGTTTTTTCAACATCACAAATCAAAATCAATTCCAGCTCCATCTCTTTTATAGAAACTATAATTTTTCTAATTAAATATAATATACCTTTAATATTCTTATGTTTAACCCCAAATATGCCTTCATGTCATACATTTTGTAATACACGGCTAAATCTTATTCGACAAATCTTAAAAAAGATTTTATAATCTGTACTTCTTAAAGTAAAACCAGTCTCTAATCCATAATATCACCTCCTTCACACTTATGTTTATATATAAGTTTAGTAATACACTGACTAATCTTACTGTCAAAAATTCACATCCAGCCATTCATTTAAAACATTTAGGAATACCTTATTTTGATTTAATGTCATAGATGTATAGGATTCATAACACAAATCATCTGGACCAGGAGATGTGAGAGAGGAAACTGTATGTAAAACATTACCCAGTTTTTCCAAAGTAATATACTTTTCTAAGAAAATATTTTCAGTGGTTGCGATTGGTTTCACATTCCATCTGTTGCCACTGTTTCTTGTGCTAACAAGGTAAGAGATATGGGGAGTTGGAATTTATTGGAGACAATTAGCAAAGGAATCAAGGTATTGAAAACAAATGACTAGGGAAGGAAAAATCACAAATGGTGGCAAACTGGTGCAGTGGGTGGTAGCATTGTCACCTCTCATCAAGAAGTTATCTGGTTCGAATCTCTGCTGTGTGGAGTCAAACTGAGTATTTGTGTGGGTTTTCTGTTGGTGCTCCAGTTTCCTTCAACATTCCAAAGACCTGCAGTAAGTGGACTGGACACTCTAAACTGGCTATAAATATGAGTGTGGATGTGTGTGTATGGTGCTTGGTATGGTATGATAGAACAGCTGTGACAGGGCTAGACACTCATTGATCTGAACCTTGGCTCTAGATGACTGTCATTGTTGAAGTGACACCCTGACATTATGTACAAAAAAGGAAAGAACGGGTTGTGGATGGATGGATGGATGGATGGCTGGATGGATGGATGGATGGATGGATGGATGGATGGATGGATGGATGGATGGATGGGATGGATGGATAGATGGAGTCATAGAGTGCCAGGCAGGCAGACGTCCGGACGGCAGGTTAGAGACTGCCTTCCATATCATTAATTGATAACAGAGTATAAGCATAGAGAAACAGATAGGAGAGTGTTAAATGAAAGACCAGCTTTGCTTGCATTTGAGTCTGGAACAGAAGCTGTTGTTTACAAGGGATCATTAGTAGGCCATATAAAATAATGCGTGATTATTAAGAATCAATTCAAATAGGAAAGATTGAGAAATGAGAATAGAAAAGCAATATACAAAGGAACAATAGAAGAATATTTGTCTGGCAACCAAGCATGCAACAAAACCTAGAAGGTTTATGATTTTTGCATGGAGGTGTTTGCACAGGTAGTTTTATACCCCAAGTACATTTCAGATAATTTTGTCCACAGGTAGATGGCAATTATGTGAGGTGTGATGGAAACAGAGGTCTACTTGGGATTCTGTCTTTTTGGAATGCCGTGAGTTGGTAGATTTTAATCTATCCCTATAGGGTGTTCTGACAGAAATATTGGGGCACCAAATTGTTATAACTAAGGACATGATTATTTTAGGCTGGGATATAGAAAATGTATTGCTTAGACACATCAAGGCTCTACTAAGTTTAATGATGTTGGCTGCCAAAAAGCCTGTTACTGGAAAATGCAAATCAAAATGTAAATTAACCATAACATAATTATTGAATGTTGTAAAGGAGCTAAAAGAACTGGAGGTGGGATGTTTAGAAAAGAGAAGGAACAAGTGACATAAAAATCAATGCAATTTGTGGGAACAATACGTACAGAAAAAGGTTCAGAAGGAGAAAGAGTGAAATTAAAGGGACGGCAGGACTTGGCCAATCTTTGTAATGATAAACTGAATAATAATAATTATTAAGAAATAATGTATAATGCGCGAAAAAGAAAAACCTATGGAATGCGTTGTTTGATTTTTCATAACCATGTGTACCAATAGCACTGTGCAACATGTGAAATTAAAATA
>NC_056744.1:346229308-346273244 GCF_019279795.1 Protopterus annectens
CACCAAAGAAAATTAATTCCCCAAGAAGTACTACCACTGGGACTCCAGAGTCCACTTGACAAGAATTCAATTCTGTTGTTGAGTGTCTAGTTTCAGCCTTATTCAATTTTTTTACTTTAATAAAAACTTGGGTTCTCTACATCACCCATCCTCTGTGACAGTAGTGCAACCAAGTCCAATTCTGATGTATATGTGAGCACCACAGAGATCTAAAAATGTCAGGAGATGTCAGGATAGGTTTTGAGCATAGGAAAGCCTTCAATAGTGGAAGACATCCTCTGCCTATGGATTCAGTCTGACCTTCACTGGCAGCTTGACCTTGATAAGGTTAGTTAAGGTGGCAGGCAATGGTGAAAGGTGTGACACAAGCTTCTAATAGTAATTGCCCAGGCTGAGGAAGGCCCTTACCTTTTATTTATTTATTTTTTTGAGTTGACGGGGGGACTGGACACATCAGTACTGCCTTAATGTTTTTCCTTTTGGGACTTAATAGTCTTATGCTTGTGATATATAGCTCAGTTACTTTCTATTTATTTATTTAAACTTTAACTGTAAGCAAACTGGTCCAAAGACCCTTTTCATCTACAAGCTAGCCCACTTAGGCAACGACAATTACAAAGAATGGATTAGAGACAAAAAAAATATGTATAAGGTGCAGTAGAGGCAGTAATAGATAGTTTATGTGAGTATTATTTCAGTGAAATATAAGCTCCAAAATAAAATCTACAAAACATTAAATGCATATATACTCCCGCAAAAAAAACAAAAAAAAAATCAGAAAAGTCTTATTTAGACAGAAAATGGGATGATGAAGGCACTAGAGTTCTCTATGACCACAAACTACACCATTTACTTCATCTTGTCTTGAACTTCCTTTTTTGAGACTTGTATCTGGTAGAGCTTAAAAACTGAAGGTGTTAGCTGCTTTACATTCCAGAAGAAAAAAAAACACACACGCACAGACACGCACGCACACACACTCGCGCACGCGCACACACGCACACTAATGTACAGATAGGCAATGTCCCCCAGGTATTTAGTAAGTTGGTTTCTAAAGCAAATGTATACTATAAAGTAGAATAATAGAAGCAAAATTGGAAAGGTGGAAACTATTTTGAAAAGAAGAACTCAGTAAAAGTCACATCCCCTTAATCATCAACAAAAGGCAAAAATACTTTGATAAAATGCAAAACTTATAGAGTGCAAGGGGTAAAACACAACACCGTTAGCTGGTGCCCCTAAAACAACTACATGTGCTCTATTTTAAGAGACTGTCTCTGACTGATTTTGTTTTTGAAAGATAGTAAATTTTTAAGGTCCGTAATGTTTTTGGACTATCCTTCCACACTGCAGGTACTACTTCAGAGAATACCCTTTGGGATGTGCTGGGGGGTCACAAGGCATTATTCATGAATATCTGCAGGAGATCAGCAAGTTGTTCTCATCTTTCTGGCAGAGCTGCATTTAGACTATAATTTAGATCACAGAACTGCATAATTCCTATGCCTCTGGATTAAAGCCTTTCTATGGATTTCTGTGAATTGCACACCATGCAGATGGAGCACCTACAGGTTGACAGTTTGTATACCGCTGAGCTGTGCAGCTGCACTGCTCAGTTAGAACCAGTGTTACCTATGGAAATAAATGGCTGCAATGCAGCTAATAGTCATGGAAGCTACATACTAGAAGCAGTATAAACATCTTTGAGTCTCCCTGCTATTCAAATTCTGTAATACAGAAGTTGTCCAAAATGCCTGCAGGGCCTAATAGTCTGTGTCCATGAACTGCCATATTTGCATGCATCTCTGGTCCCTGGAAATACAAGAAGTCATCTAACTGCTCACTTCTGAAACACTGCAGTGATTTGTTCTGAATCACCTTTTGTGTACTACACAAGGCCATAAAATGTGATCTTGCATAGTAAGCACTTCCTTATGAATGCCATCAGGTTACAGCAGACCTTACTTTGTTCTCTGCAAATGATTTATTTATGTCTGCATATACTGACTTATTTACTTTTTTGGTGCTGCTGGCTGACTCCATTTATTCTGCTGTTTATCAAACCACCAACACAGCTCTAAAACCCACATCACTAGTGTAGAGAACTGTAACACCATCACTAGTGCAGAGAACTGCAACACCCTTCATCGTACGCCTCAATGGACAATCAGCTAAGCCTTACTTTTCACAGCTCCATCAGTCGTCCTCTAACTCCAACAAACACATTCCAGAAAACCAAAATAACATAACTATATAACTTCACAAAAATTCTTAACATTTGTCATTTTAAGCCTTTTCCATCACTCTACTAATACTTTTGGCTCTTGAAAAGTATCCAGCTTTTTTGCAGTTACCCCATGCAAGTGCAATTACAAATGAGCAAAACTACCAAATGCAAATTGCATTTGCGAGTTAAAAAAAATAGCGTTTTTGGTGGTGCTGGTGGTGGGGTGCAAAGTCCCACCAACGCAGAGAAAAGGTGAAATCCCTTGTGTACTCACAATTAGTCCATCCAGGGGGGAAAAATGTCTGGTCTTAAATTAGTGATTGAAAAAATGGGTTGCAGTCACTAATATTTCAAAAACAAGAGTGGCTCTCTACACTCTCTTACAGCATATACCAAGAACTTAGGAATAGTCCCAGAAGTATCATTACCAAGCTGTGTGTAATGCTAACTAGTCCCTTATATAGAACTTATGTTTATTAGATGTTGCAGTAGAACATTTAAATGTATATTTCACTGCATATCATTAATACTACATTATCATTTGCCTCAAAAAGGCTGGCATCATGCCAATCCCATAATATCTGGCAGTTCTGACAACCATCATTTATAAAACACATTGCAAATCTGACACCTCACAAATTGTACAGCTATTTTGAGGCACTTAGTTGTAAATATATTTAGAGTCATGTGACCCTATTGTCTACAGTCTGGGATCCCGAGAAACAACAGTGAAATAGTAGAGAAAGAGCGTATTTCGCTTTCAGATAGATGTTAGCAGAGTCAGTTTAGAACATTTCTGTAAAACGTAGAAATACAAATTTAAATTGCAACAGAGTTTACACACACTTTTTAAAGATCTTACTATTAGGTGGCTTAAATGTTGTTTAATTTCTCATGAAGAATCTTTTTTCTGTATGTGGCTGCAGAAACTATTGCTTATTAATTAATGCCTTTTGTAATTGCAATCAAGGAGATTAGCACATTTTTAAAGAATCATTTGGTATCTTTGTAAAGAGGTTGTCTCCACTTAGTAATTGGTGAAATCCTTAAGACCGCTGAACTGTCAAACAGTGACAGTTGGAAGCTGTGAATCTTGAAGTAGAAAGGACATTATATGCTGAATACAAACTGAGTAGAGCTGGTGAGTGTTAGAAGAAATACAATATTTAAGCAATTCCAGCTGACAATTAAAATACTGTAAAAATTCTAGCATCACCCTATGAAGCTGTTAAAGTGGGGTAAGTTTGTTTAGTTTTCATTCATTCATGTATTTTTTTTGTGAACCAAACATTGTTCAACATTTTGAAACAGAGATGAATGTCATTACAAAAACTTGCCTCACTTATGAGATGTAAACTATTTTCTTATACTTTACCCTTGCTTTGCTTGCTTCAGCAAAACAGGCCAGGGGTTGTGGTGGCAAACCCGTCTAAACAAAATATGCTATCATTGAAGTAACCAAATCAATGTGTAGATTGCATAGATAGGTAGGTTCAATGCAGTTACTGGTGAATAGGCATTAGGTTATTCATGCTTAAAACCTTTTTTTGCCCATCAGTTCTTATTCTCCAGCAATGTCACACAAGGCACATGACTGGGAATATTGATGTTTCATAAATTTATACATAGACAATCTTCTGGCAACTGGACAGACGATCACACAGAACATTTTCCGAAGCACATACCAGGGACAATTATCATCCCAATGCAATGTCCTCTAATTACACTAGCCATTAGTATATTAGCTGTTGATAACAATACACTTAAGGCAGTCATTTAGAACATGAAAAGTCTGCAGTGCTATCCCTTTTAAGAGCAAAAATAATAACACTAACTAGGGATATATTCTCCCTCAATTCTTAGCAGCCATAAAGAACACCAGGAGATGAGCAGATTAGCCAAGTAACAGCAAAGAAACAGAGATTCATCCTAAAATGCTTGGTCATTATGGAAGATGAGGTGTGGCTCTATATGTGGAAGACTCTGAAGCTCAGAAAACCACTCAGTGGAGGAAATAGACACCACAAAGAGCTTATCCCAGGACCAAAGACAGCCCCATTGAACCAACCAATTCAAAGGATAGAAAAGGCAGCATGTCAATTATGAAATTCAGATCCCTTTAAACAGAAACTTTCTTTAACAAGAGACAAACAAAAAAGATCCTCTGGAGGAACCATTTTAATAATTTATACTGGTGCAGACTTTTCCCTACCTCAAACCATGATATGCAAAGATGACAGCCACATGTACCTTGAAGCTGGACTGTATAAGGTCTAGATCAACAAAGATATCTGGAATAGGCTATATAAACTTGAACATTTGCAAATGGATGGGAAATAGCTGACTGTTTGGTACCACAGCACCGAGTAACTGTACAAACTTACTTGAAGAGGATAAAGCTTCAGGAGTTCTCCTACAGCCTGCAAAGCCAGGACCACAGCCCTCAGCTCAAACAGGTCTATAAAGGGTCAGGCAGTTTGCACAGATGATTATGGCTGTCAGTTATAGTTCATGTGGTACAGGATTTGATTCCCACAGCTCTTAGCTCAATTAGAACTGTAAGGAAGAGGCTTCTCCAAGGAACCTCAGCAGCTCTCGGCCAGGCCAGATCTGAAGTGGGTCCTTATTCTTAGAGAGATGCATCTGATCTGAGGTTGTAGTTTAAAGATATAAGAACAAAGGTAATCCATCTGTCAGTTTGGGGGGGGGGGCTAGACCTCAAATCTATGGAGTAATGACAAGTGCCACTGGCAATGAATTATCCAGTGTAGGATCTCCATATATATGTGGACCAAAGGGACTTTGAATAATGTTGCTGCTGTCACAAACTTTACAGGACAGAAACTGTCACTCAACATGACACAAAAAGTTAACTACTCTGTTAGCAAAAGTTGTTTTGGCTGTTTTTGTACTTGTAATGGTTATTCATCCACTGACAAACTCCTTCCTAAGCCTGATCAAAATCCACTTATACAGCCTTGGAGTGTGGGGGGTGCCAGGCACCCAGAAATTCTGAAGGTTTGGATGCCCTGCAATGCGTTGTATGTCTTAACTCTTGAGAGATGACCATTTAAAGTCAGCAAATAAAAGAACCAGTTATTCTAAGTTGTTCTGCACAAATCACATTTGTCCTGCTTAGTCACAGTAATAAGAAAACAGCAGACACCTACACGTTATCCTTCGACAGCCCTAGCAATGATACCTAGTTTGTCTGTGCAGATCAGATGTCTAGCTAAGTAGTTCATCTTACTTCACACAAATTTACACTAGTCCTACAAAGCCAAATAGTGACTGTTTAAACTGTGCAAATAAAATGTGGGTCAGTTACTTTCATCCAGACAATCCCGACCTGTACCCAAAAATTATAGCCACCTCTGTCTAAAATTCAGAAGTCTGATTGTGATAAAAGTGGATGGGCATGTGATGCATTTCTTCTTTGCTCCACATAAACAGTTGTCACACATTAAAATATTCCAAATTACTTCACACAAATCACAAAGCCAGAATAATGAGCAGTTAATGATTTTCTCCACAGATAGTCACGTCAGTTATAGTTGCTTTGTCTGTGCATGTATCAGATGATCAGTACATATATATGTAAATATGTGTCTGTGTCAAGTATTTGAACTACAAAAGGTATGAATGCAAAAACACAGACAAAAAACAGATCCAACCAAAATGATTAGAAAGCAAAACACCTCAAATCACAAAGATTCAAATAAAAACAAACAAAAAATGTTTTTTGCAGGTCCCCTGTACTCCCTGTCACTATTAAGCAGATTCATGTTGATAGACTGACAACACTTTGACTGAGTGCCAACCCATCAAAAAACATCTGAAGCAACCTCAGGTGAACTTCACTGAATTTTTTTTTTCTGGTGGGAGGGGGGCAAAGGCCCCTGCCTCTCCACATGAGGCACAGCCCCATGCACCCTCTACACATATATACACCTACTCTGAAGTCACTCAACATTACAGAAAAAAAAGCTCCACTGTTGGCAAAAGTTATTTTGCCTGTGTTTGTTCTCTTAAATGGTTGTTGATGCACTGATAAACTCCCATTTAAATATATATCTCCATACATATGTGGACCAAAGGGACTTTGAATAATGCTGCTGCTGCCACAAACTTTACAGGACAGAAACTGTCACTCAACATTACACAAAAAGTTAACTACACTGTTGGCAAATTTGTTCTCTTACATGCTTATTCATCCACTGACAAACTCCCATTTAAGCCTGGTCAAAATCCATTTATACAGCATTAGAGTGTGGGGGGCTGCCAGGCACCCAGAAATTCTGAAGGTCTGGATGTTCTGTAATACATTATATGCCTTAGTTCTTGAGAGATGACTCTTTAAACTGAGCAACTCACCAGACAACCAGTTATTCTAAGCCGTTTTGCACTAATCACTTTCGTCCAGCCTAAAATAATGAGAAAACAGCAGACACCTGCACATTATCCTCCACAGACAGCCCCAGCAATGATGCCTAGTTTGTCTGTGCATATCAGATGTCCAGTTAAGCAGTTCATCTTATTTCATGCAGATGCACACTAGTCCTTTAAAGTCAAATAGTGACTGTTTAAACTTTGAAAATAAAATGAGTATCAGGTGCTTTCACCCAGACAACCCCAACCTGTACCCAAAAGTTATAGCCACTTCTCTCTACAATTCAAAGGTCTGAATATAATAAAAGAGGATCATGTGATGTATTTCTCCTTTGCTCCACATAAAAAGTTGCCACAAATTAAAGAATTCCAAGTTACCTCATACAAATCACAAAGGTGGAATAAGGAGGATTTAGTTATATTTCTTCACAGTCACATCAATTTAAGTTACTTTGTGCATGTATCACATGTATCAGATGATCTATTTCACTCTCTCTCTAAATATATGTGTGTGTGTGTGTGTGTGTGTGTGTGTGTGTGTGTGTGTGTGTGTGTGTGTGTGTGTGTGTGTGCGTGTGTGTGTGTCTCTAAATATGAGCCTATGTCAAGCATTTGAAATATAAAAAGTTTGAATGCAAAGGCACAGACAGAAACAGTTTAAACCAAAAAGATTAGAAAGCAAAACACCTCAAATCACAAAGACTGAAATGGATTGTTGAGAGACAGCCTTACAAGACTCTCTGCAAATATATAGAGCTGAGTATATTTTTTTGTATTATTCTGTATTATAGAGCTAAATTGTTACTTAGATATCTGTTGTCTTACTGTTCTGCAAATATACAGATATCAGTATATATTTTTTTGGTTATAATTTTCACTGTGATTCCTCATATCTATCTCTGTTAAAACTGTCTTCCCCACCCCCCCTCCCTGTTCTTGGATGTAGTTTAAATTTGGTGGCTTTTGCAGTGCCCGCCCCACTGTAGATTTGATCTAGGACACTCCCCCAGTCCCATCTCTTTACCGCATTCTACCTAATAAACCCTTTCTGCACTTGCTTTTAGTCCTTTTTAATTTAATTACATTTTTTCAAACTGTGTGTGGACTAATATTGCTACATACTCAAGTGTGCCAGCTTGCACTGCATGTGAATTGTTTTTACTACTGTTTGTGCTACTTTTCTGAAGAAAAAAAAATGTTCTGCTTTGTATTTGTGTTTCTTCCTACTTTATTTTGCTTTTGCGTCATCTTAAAAGTACTCAATTGTATTTATTACTGCTTGGTGTAACTCATTCTAAGCCTTTTAGTTTAAGCACTTGGGCTTCAGACCAGTTGTTTTACATTAAGAAGGTTTGTGGTCTGCACTGTAGTGGCACAACAGGTAGCTTACATCCTTCTAAGTTGGGAACTGCTGATTGAGGGCTCAGTGACTGTTATTCTAAAAGTGTATTAATTCTGGTTTAAGCACTTGGGCTTCAGGTCAGTTATTTTACATTAAAAGGGCTCGTGGTCTGCACTCTTGTGGGAGGAGAAGTTGGACTCTGCCCTTCTGAGCTGGGAATTTCTGGCTAAAGGCTTATAGTGCCTGCATATTTGAACTGCTTCTTACTGAAATTGGTACACCTTGTTTGCTGTAGCGTAGACTAGATCCAGGCCTGCTGAATCTAGCTTTGTTTGTATAACTTGAGCACTAATCCAGGCATTCTTTAAAGAATTCAATTGTATTTACTACTGCTTGGTAGTAACTTGATTAAAGTGTAGCTATCATTCTAAGTCTTTTGGATTAAGCACTTGGGCTTCAGACCAGTTGTTTTACATTAGGAAGGTTTGTGGCATGCACTGTGGTGGCAGGACAGGCAGCTTGCATCCTTCTAAGTTGGGAACTGCTGATTGAGGGCTCAGTGTCTGTTATTCTAAAAGTGTATTAGTTCTGGTTTAAGCACTTGGGCTTCAGGCCAGTTATTTTACATTAAGAAGGTTCATGGTCTGCACTCTTGTGGGAGGAGAGGCTGGACTCTGCCCTTCTGAGTTGGAAATTTCTGGTTAAAGGCTTATAGTCCCTGCATATTTCAACTGTTTCTTACTGAAATTGGTACACCTTGTTTGCTGTAGCATAGACTAGATCCAGGCCTGCTGAATCTAGCTTTGTTTGTATGCTTGTTGTTTGTTTGCTTGTTATTTCCCTGAAACACTAATACCACCTAAAACGCAGCTTTTCAGAGCTTCTGTGGATCCCTAGTGATATCTGCATTGCTTACTGTACTTATTTCCTTGTTTCACTTAAAAGAAAGTTACTGTTTGTCGTTTTTGCATTTAAGTTACCTGTAACACATTGCATTTAAGTTACCTGGCACTTGCTCACTAAAGCAATTATATAAGTCAGCACTAAAAAATTAAAAGCACTACACCCTCACAAACTCCCCTTGAGTACCTTGTTCCCCATTGGCCCTTTTTTCAATTATAAAGGAATTCCCAATACTATTCTAGCATGTCCAAAGGTCAGTTGTCAATCTCCTCTCTGGTCCAGCTGGTGAATCTGGGAATCTTGAGGCAATGTTACAACTGCCTCATGTACACAGACAACCCTCTCCTCCTCCCAACAAATTCCAATACATGTGAGAGATGCATCCATATAGCCAAACTGGAGGCTAAGCTCTCTCAACTCAGTACTGGCGTAACCAGTCAGGAGGAGAAGGAAACCACACTCACTACAATTCCAGTTTCACATAGACCTGCTGAATCTAGCTTTGTTTGTATGCTTGTTGTTTGTTTGCTTGTTATTTCCCTGAAACACTAATACCACCTAAAACGCAGCTTTTCAGAGCTTCTGTGGATCCCTAGTGATATCTGCATTGCTTACTGTACTTATTTCCTTGTTTCACTTAAAAGAAAGTTACTGTTTGTCGTTTTTGCATTTAAGTTACCTGTAACACATTGCATTTAAGTTACCTGGCACTTGCTCACTAAAGCAATTATATAAGTCAGCACTAAAAAATTAAAAGCACTACACCCTCACAAACTCCCCTTGAGTACCTTGTTCCCCATTGGCCCTTTTTTTCAATTATAAAGGAATTCCCAATACTATTCTAGCATGTCCAAAGGTCAGTTGTCAATCTCCTCTCTGGTCCAGCTGGTGAATCTGGGAATCTTGAGGCAATGTTACAACTGCCTCATGTACACAGACAACCCTCTCCTCCTCCCAACAAATTCCAATACATGTGAGAGATGCATCCATATAGCCAAACTGGAGGCTAAGCTCTCTCAACTCAGTACTGGCGTAACCAGTCAGGAGGAGAAGGAAACCACACTCACTACAATTCCAGTTTCACATAGACCTACCACGACAGCAAACCAAACACATAAACACACAAAAACATACTCGGAGGCTCTAAATAAAAATCTGCCTAAGCAGCAGAGACCTCCAAAGCAGACACCCAAGCAACCGCTACCCCAAAACAAAACACGTGCAACACATAGCTCACAAAGATAGTGTGCTGAACAGTCACAGCCCTTAAGGCTAAGCAACACAGCTGATACACTTGTAATAGGTGACTCTATCGTCAGGCACACTGATGTCCTGCTCACCAGGCTGAACAAGGAGAAGGTCACGGTGAGCTGCCTGTCGGGCGCTAGGATCCGCCACATAACACAAGCACTCAGGTCACTCCAAGGCAAGTACAAATATGACTCAGTCATTGTCCATGCTGGTGTGAATGACCTGAGACGTACCTCCCTGGACTACATGAAAAGAGACATAGAGGAGTTATCTGAGCATGTGGCCCAGAGTAGCATCTTACCCTCACCAAGAATTATGCCACAATATGAAGACAAGATGATCAATTTCAACAATTGGCTTAAGTATTGGTGTCATTCAAAGGGGATCCAATGCCTGTCAGCCTGGGATGACATGCTCAACAAGCCACAATGCTTCACTAGGGACAGCTTGCACCTGTCACCCCTGGGCTTTCGGATATTGGCAAAGGCTCTTGCTACCTCCATAGTGCCTTTTTTAGGCAAGGCTCAAAAGACAAACCTACCTCCATAGGTATCACAAGGGATAAGAAACTAAGAGTAATGCTACTCAATGCCAGAAGTCTAAACCTCAAGATGCACGCACTCGAAACTCTCCTTAGCATGGAGAACATCGATATCTGTGCAGTAACAGAAACCTGGTTCAAGGCTCCCGAGAGCACCCAGCACTACCAGGTTATACCTCATACCATGCTTTTCAGCCCCAAAACTTGGACCGAACCACAAAAGGAGGGGGAGTATCAATATTCGTCAAAGATACCCACACCTCCAGGTTGGTGGCACAGCACGAAGCATCAGAGACTATCCATGTGCAACTAACAGTGGGTAAAACTGCCTTCCAGTTTATAGCCTGCTAAAGACCACCCACCCAAACCCAGAAACCCCACTCGGCCTTTCTGAGAACACTGGAAAATATGAAGGTCTCTCCAAACACCATTATATTGGGCGACTTCAACTACCCAAACATAGACTGGGAGCATTACTCTAGCTCCAACACCCTAGCCCAAAGGTTCCTAGAATTTATAAACTCAAATGCTATGGAACAACTTGTTACCACTCCCACAAGAGGGGAAAACATACTGGACCTGATCATCACCAACATGGGGACTCTATGCTCCAGACCAGAAGTGTATCCCTCACTGGTAAGATCAGACCATAAACTAATCTCACTGGATATTCACATCCCGACCCCACCTCCTGCCCAGAAAACCACAGTGAAAAACTTCTCTAAAGCAAATTTCACACTCCTCAAAACCGAGGTGGAATCCTTCAAAGCCCCTGGGCCTGTGGAAAATACGGCCCAGACCGCAGAATCCTTTATAAATGCATTCTATGAACACCTTCAGGAATGCATGGATCATGCAATCCCAAATAAAACCAAGACCCAATCCTCCAAAGGCAGACGTCCTGTCTGGTGGACCCCAGCCATAAACAAACTATACAATAGAAGGAGGAAGGTACTACATGATAGAGGAAAATCACAAAAAGGGAAGGCATCTCTGATCAGTAATAGCAAAAAACTACGGGCACTCATAAAATCATCTAAGGCCAGCTTTGAGAGAAAAATTGCACAGGACACTAAGGATAATCACAAGGCTTTCTTTAATTATGTTAGGAACCTGGGTGGGAATTCCCAGATATGCTCAGAATTAGTCCAAAATGACAAAAAATACACCGAACCCGCAGACATTGCCAACATCCTAGCTGACAGGTTCAGCGCAAACTTCTCACCCCCCACCAAAAGGGCAAATATCTATCCCAGCAGAGTGCTGCCCCCCTGACATCTCAAATGCTCAGGTAAGAGCCACCCTCTCCAAAGCAAAAACACAGCATCAATGGGACCAGACGGTGTCCCGGGCTGCGTCCTACATGAACTCCAAGAAGAGCTAAACCCAAACATAAAACTACTGTTCAATCTCAGCCTTACTACAGGATATGTACCCAAAGAGTGGCGTACAGCAACAGTGGTCCCTCTCCACAAAGGTGATGCCTCAACGGATCCTGGAAACTATCGCCCCATAAGCCTGACTAGCTTGGTCTGCAAAGCTATGGAAAGGATCATCATAGACCTCATAAATAAAGATATTGGGGACCTACAGACACTGGATCCTACCCAGTTCGGCTTTGTTAAGGGCAGATCCTGCCTCTTAAACCTGGTTGATTTCTTTGAAACAGTCACCAAGGCCATTGATGCGGGGAAGGTGATCCACACAGCCTATCTGGACCTCGCAAAAGTCTACGATACAATACTCCACTCGGGCATTATAGATAAGCTCACCAGCTTAAATATAAACCCCTATGTCACTAGATGGGTTGCAAACTGGCTCAAGGGCAGAACCCACATGGTAAGAATTGCTGGAGCCATGTCAGACTCCAAACCACTTACAAGTGGGATCCCACAAGGCTCAGTCCTGGGACCTCTCTTGTTCGGTATATATTTCTCAGAGGTACAGGCCAACACAGAAGGACTGTGGCTGACCAAGTTCACAGATGACTGCAAACTGGGTGCCATAATCAACTCTTCAGCCGACACAAGCATCCTCCAAAAGGGCCTCATAGAAACAGACAACTGGTGCCAGAGCCATTGCCTCGAGCTAAACGCGAAAAAGTGTACAGTCATCCCCTTTGGCAAAAACAAAGTGCCCACAAATTACCACATAGGTGGTAATCCATTAAGTACAGAAGAAGTAATTAGGGACCTGGGGACCCAAGTTGCTAGCAGTCTCTCATTTGACAACCACGTGGCCAAAGTGGTTAGAAAAACATTTTATATAGCCCACCTAATCATGAAGGGATTCACATCTAGATCAGGGGTGGTCATCGTGCCTCTTTACTCATCCCTCATCAGGCCCATAATTGAGTACAATGCCCCTTTTGGGATGTACCTTACCAGACACCTGCAGCAACTGGAAAGACCCCAAAAGTACCTCACCAAGAGGATAAAAGGGCTCAAACAGATGCCATATGCTGCCCGGTTAAAGAAACTCCAGCTCTACTCAGTGGCATACCGCCTGCTCAGAGGCGATCTGTGCCTGACGTATAAAGCCATGTCCATCCCGGAATTAATGGACATGCTGCACCTCAGAAAATCCAAATCCCATCGAGCTACGCGCTCGAGAGACTTGAACCTCAGCACTGAAATAAATAGGACATGCTGGAGAAATTCATAACCCAGAGGCTCCCTTCACTCTGGAATAAAATCCCAGTCCAGGTTAGGCAGAGTCCCTCAATGACTCTCTTCAAGAGGAATCTTGATGAGTGGATGGGAGATCGTATGTTTACCCCAGGTATCACTTCTGTGTCACTGTTAGACAGAGGCACAGTATACTAACCTCAAAAAAGGGCATAGCAAAATTAATTTAAAATGGGTGGTGAAAGCCAAACACATTCTGGCTAGGCTTATAAATGCCCTAGGGCAGATAGCCTAGTATGAACCTATGAACCTATGAACCTATGAAATAAAAACAGCAATAAAAGCATTTTTGCAGGCCCCGCTGTACTACCTGCAACCTAAATATTCCATCTCTAAAGATCACACTATAGTTGGGGAAAGGGCAAATGCTCACTCCTCACTTTACTGCGATCTCATAGTTTCAAACACTGGTAGCATTTGAAAAGTTCACTGTTGAGAGTTCCAGTGGTTTTACACACACACACACACACACACACACACACACACACACACACACACACACACACACACATATATATATATATATATATATATATATATATATATATATATATATTTATATACACACACATATACATATATATATATATATATATATATATATATATATATATATATATATATATATATATATATATATATATATATATATATATCCATACCAAAGGCTAAAAAGTCACACAGACAATCAATTCAGTAAAATCTACAAGAAAGATCTAGCAAGCTAGATTCTTCACTGTGTAATTCCTTAACTTTTATGTGGCTTCTGAATACCCATAACATTTTACTTTTTAAGTATTTTTGAATATATTCAGACTAATAAAACCATACCCAATAGCTGTAGACAAGTATGCTTTAGCCTTTTTACTGACCTCATTAGTACTACAAAATTGAGCTATTTAATGATAATTTAGCATCATAGAATTTAATATCAAGCCTAATGTTGATAAACTTTAGGGTGCCTGCAACATTTTCCAATATAACATCCAAACCAAAGTTTAACATGGTTACACAGACAAACTGTTCCATAAAAACTAAAGGAAATACCCATCCAAGTAAGAGTTTTCACTAATACTTTAAGCATCCTGCAGTGGAGGCCCATGGGATATACGCAAATGAAGCCTTAGGTACAATACAGTGTTTCAGCTACAATGGTTTCTGAATTCCCATAACTTTCTACTTTTTAAGTCTCTATGGGTACATTTAAGCCAATAAAACCAAACCTCACTAGTTGTATACATGCATGTTTTGGCTTTTAGTGACCTTATTAGTACAGCATAAGTGGATTGTCTGGCTATACATTAGAAACACAGAGCTTAAAATCAAGCCTGCCATCTGTAAACATAAAGGTGCCTGTAAAATATCCACAATAACATCCAAACCAAAGGGTAAAAGGTCACATAGACAAGTCATTCAATGTTTTCTCTCCTGCAAAAGTAACCTACCATACTGTACAACTTTCCACTTTTGTCTCATATTTTTGTCATGTACCTCATACATTTTTGATTTTCTGGTAAATCACTGAGGATTATGGTCAACTTACAATGCCAGATATAACAGTTTCATACTTTTTTGTTTAGAAAATGCATTCTGATGCAAAACCTCTTGTTCTACTGTCATGTTAAATGAAAGGGATAGTCAAGGGGTAATATTTAAAATTTGTCTCTGATTTTGGGCCTTTGTTCCCCTCCTTCGTTTTATGTTTGGCTTTCTCCTTTTTCTTCAGCCATGAAGGTGAGCACTGTGCTGTCCACTTATCAATATCTGGTTAATCACTGCAAGCACCTTAAAAAAAAACACCTCACACTACTGTGGATGCAAACTGCAGCTTCTGTACTCACACCATGTCCACAGCAAGTGGCATTCACTTTATATTTGAATACTGCAGGCTTTCTGCACCATCCTGCCTATGGAGCAGAAACCTCACACCATTCAGGTGTAATGTGATTTGAAAGGTCAAGTCAAGTGTTGCACCTCCCCATTAGTACACCCGCTGCATCACATGTGCATTTTCTTTTAACAGGGGTGCCTAAGGATATCTACACATTCAATCATCTATCTATCTATCTATCTATCTATCTATCTATCTATCTATCTATAAGAGCACAGAAACACTGTGCTTCTTTACTTTATAAAATAAATAAATGAATATGGAAAATAGCCCCTGGAAGAACAGTGCCATAGTCAGCTGCTCAGTTGCCTATGCATAAGGTTGGCTCTGCCCCCACTAAAGAAATATACCAGCTCTAAGGTCTATATCAAAGTAAAAGTAATAATTGGTTTTCCATCTGCTCAAACTTTCCCCTACTCAAATGTAGCACAACCTCAGAGTGAGTGTTTCAGTTACTTCAGTGAGGGTTGAAGCCCATGTCAAAGAGTGTATAGAAGCACAGCTTGCTAACAAAAGCATATCCAGTGCATCTTATATATTTTTAGCATTATGAAAGTTTCTACCATTAACATATAATATATGTGTAAAGCAGATGTCAGTACAATACAAAATAAAGCTATTTTTCTGCAAGACACACTTATATTGAAGGTTTGGTATTGTACAAAATATTTACAGAATTCATAAAATACTTTAGAAATTCTATCTCCATGTTTTTAGATCATCTTATAAGTAGTGCTTCAAATGTTATAAAGACGGAAGTTTCATAGGTAAGTCTGTTTTGTACAATGCCCTTTTCTAGAGTTTGGTCTTTTGAAAGTTTACTTGCTGAACACATTAACAAAAGGAACAGGACAGCAGTTACAAATTCACAGTACTTACAGATACATTTCTTGTGTTCCATATCACACTATGCATAATGACTACCACTGTATAGATTAATTTGTGTTTTAAGAACAATTATTGAGTAATTCATAAAAATGTTTAAGGTACTATTGATACTTTCCATAATACAATCTCACTCAACAAAATAAAACATTTACCTAGAAGGTAGAAAACTGCTCATTTTAATATGCTACAATATGTTCAGTTAAGCCCTTATTCCACAGACAAAAAAAGCATTTTTGCATTGTCACACTTTTATAAAGCTTTCTAACCATCTGACACTAGTTGGATGTTATATGTTTTTAAGATGACTGTTTAGGTCAATGCACAAGGATACTTACAACATATGATTCATTTTGGAAACTGAAAAAAACATCTCAAAAGTGCTACAAGTATAATTTATTGACTCTGCTATATTTAGTAAATACAATAGCAGAGTGCATTTTCATAACAGTTCATAAGTTATGCTTTCAGGCTTGGGCCCTACTTAAATTTAAAGAATCTGCATGCCATTCTTCTTTGTAAATATTTTCTGTTTAAGTATGCATTAAGATAATTTTTTTTTCTTTAATGAAGCTACTAACTTAAAACTTTCCAAATGTTTGGAGACATTTTCTTTTATATTAATCACATTTTTGTTAATACTTATTTTGAAGAGATTTTGATCTAATGCTAGCTCAGACAGATGTACATTCTAAACACAGATTTTTGAAGAGAACTACTTCATGCATTACAGCCCTGACAGAGATCACCTTTAAAAAGCTGACACAGTACACAGAAGGATAACAATTCATGTAGCCTTTGAAAGTAATTCAAGTAATGTCCAATCTTTATGGTTCTTTTGAAAGATTGTTTTATTAATTTAATATATTTACATTATATACAAAGAAAAGAAGAAATTCAACATCACATAATGTTATACAAGGAAAGGAATACATTGAATCATCAAGATAATCATATAAGTAATACATTAAGAGTCTTGGTATTTCAGTAGCAACATTTCAAGGCTATCCCAACAAGTAAAAGTCTTAAGATAGTTTGATCTTATTTTGATCACTTCTTTTTCAGTTTTACATAGCATTGTTGTGGAACTGAATTCAATTTCCAATTTTTTTTTTTGTAATAACTTTTCTAGCAACTGCCAGGATATCCCAGAGCAGTTTTTGTTGTTTGGCTTTTACAGATATAGGAAGTGGAATGTTCTTTAGTATTATTTATCTAGTTAAAGAACTATTGGACCATAACCCCTTAAAAACATACTTATCTATTCCTAATACACATTTAATTTTTCACAATCCATAAACATGTGCATTCAATCAGTTCCTGCATCTTTACTACATCTCAAACAGACTGAAGAAGACATTTTACTAAATGTAATGATCTTATAGGGATTAACAAACATTTTACATATATATTTCCACATAAAAAATTTCCAGTATAAACTTAAAGAAGTTTGACTAACTGATTTAAGTAACAAAATTTTATTCTTGCCATCTATTGAGTCACTCAATCTACTACTACTATCTAAACAGTTTCAGAAATTTGCATCAACATTATTATTATTATTATTATTATTTATAATTAACTTATGTAACTTGGACAAGCTTCCTTTTAGGTCATTTTACCCATGATTATAGCATTCATATATTTATATAATGTGAGAAAAGTGTATTGTTCCTCTTCACTCGTATTATCTACAAATTCAAGTAATTTCTTACAGATGGATAATATTAGCTGGTTAACAGCTTCATCCAACTTATAATCTTGCATTAAATATTCTGGTGACTTAGCTTTTCCTTTTTCAGACAATCTCATACTATTCCATTCCTTTTTAGTAAATTCATTTTAACCTTGTTTTGAGTTTCCTTAAATATAGAGGTGTGTGCAATGGGAAAGGACAAACATTTCCATTTTGATATTAATGGAGTTTTAAAAAACATAGTTCTTAACTGTTTTAAGAACTGATTTCAAATATGCAGTCTAAGGACTGAAATGAATTTCCTTCTAAGGTAAATTTTATCAAGCAGATGAAAGGATTGCTACATATTTCTAAGTTATTACATTTGACAAACATAAGAATTTAGTAACATCTGCTTCTGAATGGTTTTCCATTAACTAGTGTAAGTTGAGTCTATCCAGACTATAAACAAAGTTAAAATTTGGGGTCTATATTATAAGATCGACGTTTGAAAGCATCAAACAACATATGGTCAACACCATATGGTCGACGTCTTCAAACATTGAACTTATAAAAAGACCAAAAAAAAGAAAAAAGTACCCTAATGGGTTTAAGGAGGGGGACATTCCCCCCTGCACCCCCACACCCCCGCTACTTAAATATACCAACTCTGTGACCACACAACATTTCAGTAAATGGAAATCTCCCCTTACAGAGATTTCAGTTTACATGCTTGAGATTCTGAGCGTTCGATATTCTCGTGTCAACAATGTCAGATTCAACATTGTCGGCTTTCGAGAATATAATATAGACCCAAACTTTGCACCAACAGAATGAGATTCTACATCTAGGAAGCTAATACTACCATAATCCCATAATCTTATATGACTTCTATAAGCAATTATTGGTCTTTTAGGATACCATAAGAATGAAGTTAACATTTTTTTTTTCTTTAAAAGTTTTTGATCAGGTATTAAAGCTGTTGAATGCTATATATATATATATATATATATATATATATATATATATATATATATATAAAATCTTTGATAATATAATAATTTTAATAAGTACTAACCCATCCTCAAAAATTAAAAAAAAAAAAAACATTCATTCCATTTTTTTAACAAGAAGTAACACTTCTTCAATTATTTTTTCAAAATTACCATTAAAAATCTTACTCACATCTTGATAGAGTTTTATTCCTAAATATTTTATTTTCATTCCCAATTACATTTATATTTATCTTTAAATTTACTATCCAGTAATTGATTTCACAATAAAATGTCAGCTTTATTATTATTAAATTTCAGCAGCCATACATTTTGAAACTTTTCCATTTTCTCATCAATTTCTTTAAATGAATAATTCAAATCTCCTATAATTAGTAAACTATTATCTGCAAAAAGCTGTATTTTAGATTGACAATCATTGTTAATTGAGACTCCATTTTTTTCTTTGTTTCTTAAATTATAAGCAAAGGGTTTAATAACTAATGCAAATAGTAGAGGGGACAAGGGACACCCTTGCTGTGTGCCTTTGTTTAAAGTGAATCTCTGAGAAATATATATCCAATTTGAATGTATGCTTTGGAGTCTCTATACAGATTTTTAACTATTACAATAAATTGTTCTGAAAATGAAAATGCTTCTAAAGTTTTAAGCAAGTAGTTTCAATCTACAGACTCAAAAGCTTTTGCAATATCTAAGCTAATTGTGGCCAATTTCTTATTCATTCCCTTTTACTAAATCTAAGATAATAACTACCCTTTTTATATTATCATACATTAATGTACTGAATATAAATCCTGATTGACCTTTATTAATTAATGTATCCACTACATCTCTTAATCTTGTAGTGAAGATGGAAGTAAATATTTTATAGTCTACATTTAATAAACATATGTCTATATGAGGAAACTAATTTATTATTATTTCCTTGTTTAAGTATAGGTGACATTACAGAAAATTTCCATGAGGGAGGAATAATTTTGTCACTCTGAATTATCTTGAAAATATCAATCAGCAATTCTAAAATGTTTAATGGAAACAGAATGTATAATTCCATATTTAAATAACCTAACCCTGGAGCTTTACCATTTTTCCCCTTTTTAAATTTTCTTTAAATTCTATTAAGGTAACAGGCTTATTCAACAGAAATATTTGTTGGTCATTACGTTTATTAGTAACATTGTTCTTTAAATACATGTCAATTTTGTAATCATCAGGATTATTATTTTTATTAAGATCCTCAAGAATTTTTTAAAAAATAGTAGGCATTTCCTCTATGTATGAAGTAAGCTTATTAATGTTAGGATTTCAGATATTACTGATTTGTGCCTTTTTGCTTAATATCTTACTTCTATTAGCTAATCTATTTGATTTTTTAAAATGTTCGCATAACAATGCAATTTTATTTTTGGTAAAGCTATCTCCATCTTATGCATAAAACTGTTGATATTTTGTAATTAATTTTAATGACTACAGTATTATTTAATTTCTTTGTTTGTTGTTCAAACCTCACTTTGTGTATTTAATCTTGTATTTCTAACAACTCTTTATTCCACTCTTTCATTTTATTACTAGTCCATCTCCCCATTCTATCTTTAATATGCATTTTTAAGGAGTCCCACAGTATGACTTTACTAAACTGACCACTATCATTTAAAATAAAATACTTGATTTGTTCATTAAGATACATTTTAAATTCTTTTAATTTCATCATATATATATATATATATATATATATATATATATATATATATGGGTCTATCTGACTTGGTCGACATTTCATTTAGTCGACATTTCATTTAGTCGACATTTCATATAATCGACAAGCTTTTGCCCCCTCCCCCAAAATCGTGCGACCCTGGAGTTAGAATATATATTTGGGGGGGGTGTGGGGGGCGAAGCCCCCCACTTAAAAAGCTTGTCGATTATATGAAATGTCGACTAAATGAAATGTCGGCTAAATGAAATGTCGACCAAGTCAGATAGACCCATATATATATATATATATATATATATATATATATATATATATACTGGGATTCTATAAACAGTCTGAAATGTCCTTATATCCATTAATACTTAGTGCATTATGATCATATAAAAGACAAGGAATAGTTTTAAAATATTTTATTAAGTAAATATGTAGAGGCATAGATCCTATCAATTCTAGTTTGCATTCCATGTGCATAAGCATAATGAGTGAAGAACAATCACGTATGTTCTGCTTTTACCATTAAATCAACTAAATTATTATTACAAATCCATCTGTTTAGTGCTTTAATAGATTCTAGAATTTTAGCTTTCTTCTGTTCACATATATATTTTCTGCTAGATATGCAGTTAAAATCCCCTCCTGGAATTAAACACTAACCTTCCAATAACTTTGTAGTAAGTTTAAGTGATCTTTTACTACTCTTGCACCTATTCCAGAGATCCAGCAAAAATTAGCTAGTGTATAGACTTTGCCATTATATTTAATTATTACAGATAGATACATTCCTTTGGGATCATTCATGGATTCCATGACCTTAGGCCTTACAGTAGATTTTCTTCAAAGTGTAGCAGTTCCTCTACTCATTTTGTTAAAAGAAACAAATGACAACATGTCATAACCTAAGTTATTTAAATATTGTATATCTTTATCAACTTAGTCTCTTGCAAGAATATAATGTCTCCTCTATTTAATTTTAGATATTTCATTAATTATTTCTTTTTGTTACATTATTTAATCCATTTACATTAATAGATAATAGAGCAAACCCATCCATATTTTGTACTAAAAAAATATTTCAAAAGATAATATGACACATTTATCCTCCATATTAATTTAATTGCATATAAGACTCTAATGCATTCCTCCAACACTGTCTTAACATTCCATATTTTTTGAATTCTTCCTTTCTACAAACTAACCTACTAAAACTCATAAATAACAGAAACAAGTCTACAACTGTAACTGTATATCTTTACTAATAAAACATAACCTACCATAGATACCATAGTCCCTATTTTGCCTGTTAAATAGATTACTATACTATCTATCTACTAATACCTAAAAATTCATCAAAATAGCCAAAACATACAGTCACTTACAAATAATGTAATACTATATATAAGTTAAAAATAGTAAGAGACTATTCATTTACTTATATATTTTCTCATTTAAAACTATTCCCCCATTACTACATAAAATTAATCAATATATTAAATAATCCAACAAATAGTGTACTATATACCTGTTCATGTAATAGTAGTATAAATTATCCATTATATACTCCAAAATTATTTGCTCATTCAACATTATGATAACCAAATCTCTAAAAAAGTATGTAGAACAAAGTGGGACCCAAAGAGATAAAGAAATCTGTAAACTTACAGGTGACAGGTACTCGTACATACTTAACTATTATACAAATGGAAAATCAATGCACATATATGTATTCATCATGCTAGAAGATATGCACATATTTTACAGAGCTAACACAATCTCTGAATTAATGTTTAAAAGTACAAGTGTCTATATCTCAAAATTGTGTAATAATACAATAAATATCAAAATATTTAAAAATCCTTTAGCTTATTAAACTAATTCATAAAACTATGTACATTACTGAGGTCAAAGAGAATGTCTTGCTATTTATATATAGTCAAACAAATTGCAGTCTATATTGTATTCATAAGTTACAATGTGCTTAATTCAAGCCCATTCTCCCTTCCTGGGTTCAAACACATGAAAAAATCTACTTTAATTTCTATCAAAATGGATGCACAAATTCAGCAATATAACTCTTAAATTTCAGCTCTGATTTATGAAATGAGTCACTTCAAGGAGTATTAGAGAGTTTAATAACATACAACATGCAAAAAGCGTCAAAGTTTGTATGACCAAGCTTCAAATTTCAGTTTTCAGAATATTTTCAAATATTTTTATATGATATTCTATGTAAATTATATGAAATTGTGTACATTCACATTTCTGCCAATATGCGGGTATATGTAATACATATCTTTCTTCAAGACAGTTTGTTACTTAAACATGTTTTTCTCTCTTATTTGCCCACTAATATTCTACCTTATTCTATTTAACTTGCATTTCTAAACTTTCAAATCAAAGTTCTATTAAATTATCAGCTCCATATTAGAGATTACAGTATGTGTATATATTTCTAAACTTACTGATACTGCTCTTTTATTAATCTTACACAATAGCTATTTATTTCCTTGCACATATGCATATTATTCATAAGATGTTTACTTTTCTTATTAATTATAGTATTATAAGCAATATTGGCTATATATAAACAAACTCCTGCTTGTTTAACTTGAATGCATGTCTTTAGCCATTGTGAACTGTTGTTCTGATCTAAGCTTTACTTTCTGACATTTGACTTTGATTACTGTATGTGAAAATGACAACTCACAGCACACAGCAGCTGCTAATTTGCTCTGTGAGTTTCTCACTATTCTTAAATCTTTTAAACTGTTCTAATCAGTAACAAACAACTAACTTTGTTTCGTTCCATTAATGTGTATAGTCAGAGTTAATAACACTACAGCGTAAGCTATTAAAATTCAGCATAATGTAAGTAAATTCTATGTCAGAAACAACTCAATATAAAACATCACTATAGCTTTTCTTTTACAAATTCTTAACAACTTAGAAAAGAAAAAATATGTTATTTTGAGCAGATTTCTCACATACATACTTGAAAAAAAGAAGAAAGAAAAAGAAAGCTCCTTTCTGTTTTCCCAGACATCAGTGAAGAAATTGACCAAAAAATTCTTCAGAACAGCTCAAGATGGTAAGCAAGGCAAGCAAGAATCCACCATTCTGACTGAACTAGAACAGTATTTTGTTCTCAAGCTTTTTTTAAGTGTAAATGACATGTGAAAGAATGTGTTACACAGGAACAAAGAAAAAAATCACCTGCACTTTAACACTTCTAATTAGCATGTTACTTAGCTCTGACATTCAGTTACCCAGCAATGCACATACTAAGCAAAGTCAAACAAATAAAATTAAATTCTTAACATACAATCTTAAAGTAAACAATTCTATTGCTTATAATTTCATGATGCTCTATCACAGGAAGTATTTGTTTAATATTTAGAAATATACTTAGAAGTTTAGTTAAATGAAATATGTTAAGTGTTTCACTGAAAATATAGTAAATCAGTAAAACTAACCATTTATATTCCTCATATTGAAAAATGTTTTAGCTTAAAATATAAATGCATACTTGCATATGTTTTGAAGTTTAAAGTCCAATACAAACCTTTTACTTGTCTTAATGGGTAAATCTATTGTTTCAGAAAATAAAAGTCCTGCAATCAGAGAATAAAAGTGACTTGGTTTTAAGCTTTTTAATTTTAGAAGCAGTTTTCCAGGAATTAAGCTCAGTCTGTCTCTTGATGGGTTTACTGTTTCACTCTATTTATTCACTATTATTAAGGATTTTATTGTTGTTAAGAAAAGTGGATGCCTCATCCAGTGTGTCAAATATTTCAGTTCTTTCAAAAAGAAATAAGTTGATATTTGCAGGAAACACCAATGTGGCTTTAATATTCTTATTTTTAAGTTCCTTGTTCAGTGGTAAACATGCTGTTTTTAATATTTGATCTTTTTCTAAGCTAGACATAAACTTAACTATAATTGAACACGGTGTTGAATTTTCCTGCTTCAAAGTTGCTCTCAGGGATCTATGTGCTCTTTTAATTCCAAAAGATAAAGTTTCAGGTAGATTTAATGTTTTATGTAGCCAGGTTGTTAAGAAGTATATTATATTGTGTCCCTCATACTTTTTAGGTATACCATAACTTCTAATGTTATTTTGTATCAGTTTAACTTCTAAATCATCCACTTTATGTAAAAGCGAGTTAATATGTTTTAAAATAAATTCAGTCTGAGACTCACCTTCAGTTATTCTCCCTTCATGATTATTTAAAGCTTCTTCCATACTTTTAAATTGTGCACTTAGTTGTTTCATAAGAATTTCTAAATGTTCCATCTTCTTTCTGGTCCTTTCTTTGAAACTTTTTATTTTGATATCCAGTTTGTCCATTTTAAGTAATACATCCTGTATACTAGATAGTACTGATTACATGTCTTTTTTAACATGAAAATCCTGAGTATAATTTCTTGAGTAGCTCATGCTGAAGTCTCTTGTCTCTTAACCAAGCAGCTGAAATTCTGGCAGAAAAAGTGTAGCTTTTGAAGAACATGAAGCTATAAATCATTTCTCTATTAATGAACAAACCTAGCTAACAAGTATCTCCAAATTTTAATTTTTTTAATTATATTTTCTGTCAGAGATAAGTTTACAGTCACAGCACTTTCACCAGTTGCTGCTCTCAGTTAGTCATCTTGGTCATGCCCCCATCTTTATGATTTTTCATGTTAAGAATCTCTTTACTTTTTACACTGTAGCAAGTGTCTTGCTTGAAAATTACAAGAAACACGATTGTACTCAATGATAGGCATGAATCAAGGAAGTGTAGAAGAGATGGGCAGTGATTATACAAAATATTTAGTATCAAACATTTTAGGAAAAATATAGAACATTCAGTAGAAGGATCACAGACAGAATATTATTTCTCATTAAACAATGACTTCTCATTATTATTTAAAAACTGGCATGCAAATTGGTCAGCCCAATCAGCATGCCCATTGTAAATTGAGCATATACCAATAGAAAAAAAGTCTGGCCGATGAAGTACCATTGAGTGGCCTGACTTTTCTTTTTGATTTATGCCACATAGGGCATAATACATACAAGAAAAAAGCAGGTAAGTTCTGCAAAGCTAAAGAAACAGAAATGTGCCTGATCTTCCTTGCATTTCAGTGCTATCTTGGCAGCATGTCGTACCTCTGAACTGTCCAGATTCTCAGAGAATGTCCACATTTTTCCTCATTCTAGAAAAAAAGACAACAGAGATTTCTTTTTCTGCATTGCTTCTGTTGAACATTACTGATGTACTTTGCAAGTGTGGGAATGTAAGTTCCATACACGTGCAGTACATCAGAAAATGCAGAAGAATAGAGAAACAACATGGAGGAACACTACAGTGCCATTGTATAATGACATTATTTAAGAAAGGTAAGTACTTTCTATTTTAAATGATGTCATTGTATAACAGCAGTAACTAATTCTGGGTGTAGGTAATGCTGGATTTATCCATGGTTGTCTTTCTGTTTTTTATTTTATTTTATTTATTTTTATTTTTATTTTTTATTTTTACATTTGTTTACCGGGAAAGTCCAGCTGGGCATGTGCCCATTTTCAGTGGAGGCCTGGGGAGAAAAGCTTCAAGTAATACATTATCATAAAAACAAATCAACAAATCAGACAAGTATTAAATGCAAATTATATCAACAAAACTTTTTGTGGTATTACAGTTGTAAAAAAGCTGCACAAGTAGCATTTGCAATATATACAGTGAATTTGTTAATATTTGTTGTCATGGAGGTACAGTTATTTAATAGCAGTTTAGAGAAAGGCCATATTCAGATATACAGAGGGTTTAGAGAGTGAGTTAGTATTTAGGGTGAGGCCTACCCTGGGGGAATGCAGGGGCAGAGCCAGGAGTTTGCAAGGTGATTTTTCAGGAATGATTTGAATTGTTTTGATGAGGAAATGGAGACTACAGAAATAGGTAGGGTGTTCCATAGGTTGGAAGTGTAGTTGAAGAAAATGGCTTCTCCAGCTGAGTTTTTTCTCTAGTAACTTGTAGTAGATGTTTATTGTCTGAGCGGAGGGATCTAGGAGCAGAGTATGGCTGGATTAGATGTCTGAGAGGTGGGGTTTTGTTTGGGTGGTGTAGAATTTGATGGGATAGGCTTAACAGGTTAAAGTGTAGGAGTTGTGGGAGTTCAAGCCAACCAAGCTGTTTGAGGAACTGGCAGTGATGTGGCCTATATGGTGATTTAGTGGCAAATTTAGCTATTTTATTGTATATTTAACTTCAGCTTCTCCTTCATGAACAAACCACACTGACTGTGGGTAAATCCAGAATTACACACTTGCAGTTATGCGTTATTGCTTAAATATACAATAACTGGACTAGACCAAATAGAAATTATATCTTACAGGAGCACCTGCATTTAATTGAATTCTTTGTGACCCATTCAATCGCTATACCACATTATGCACCAATAACAACTACGATGAAAATGTAAAGTAATGATGTGAAAGTGATATACTGGTGATTTCTTAATTATTTATTAAAAAGAGAGGGGTTTAAGGGATGGATAGTGGGTAATATCTGAGAGTTATTTGAGAATATAGAAATTACTTTTGAGGGGATAACTAGTGAGTTGGATAATATGAAAATGGAGTTTAAAAACATAGAAATATGAGAAAGAAGCAAAAGGAATTATTTAATGGGGTTGACAAATGTTAAAGTATTAGAGAAGAAGGAGAATCAGAAACCAAGAAGAGCAGCAACTGCAGAGAGTGCTAAACAGAAAAAAATAAGGGAGCATTTGGATGCATGAGTTTAGAAAGTTTACCGTTAAGCAACTGGTTTTGCTAACAACTATACAGTGCAAAAACTTTCATCGTTCTTGACAAGCTAATTCTTTATTTTTCAGTAATTACTGCTTGATTTCTTGCTAACTTCAGAATATCTGCCTATATACTTCTTCCTTAAATTTTCAGGGTTTACATATTAGTTTCCCCTCAAATGTTTGTCAGACTCAGACACCTTGAGTGACATTTTTCCTGTAAAAGAAATATATAAGGAAATAGCTCCAGTACTTAGCAATAATGACCATCCCTCCTGGCATGTCTAAAGGTCAGTTCCCAGTGCTTTCTCCTATTAACCAGGTGAACTTGGGCATTCTGAGTCAGTGTAGCAACTGCCTCATGTACACTGACAACCCTCTCCTCTTACCTCCCAACACTCAGACCTGTGAGAGATGCACTTATACAGTGGATATAAAAAGTGTACACACCCCTGTTAAAATGCCAGATTTTGTGATATAAAAAAATGAGACCACAATAAATCATTTCCAAACTTGTCCAACCTTTAATGTAACCTATAACCTGTACAATTCAATTGAAAAACAAACAAATCTGTTAGGGGAAAAAATATTAAAAAAATAGCGTACAATAAGCTGGTTGCATAAGTATGCACACCCTTAAACTAATACTTTGTTGAAGCACCTTTTGATTTAATTACAGCATTCAGTGTACTTGAGTAGGAGTCTATCAGCATGGCACATCTTGACTTGGCAATACTTGCCCACTCTTTCTTGCAAAAGCACACCAAATCTGTCAGATTGTGAGGGCATCTCTTGTGCACAGCCCTCTTCAGGTCACCCCACAGATTTTCTATTGGATTTAGTTCTGGGCTCTGGCTGGGCCATTCCAAAACTTTAATTTTCTTCTGGCAAAGCCATTCTTTTGTTGATCTGGATGTATGCTTGGGGTCAATGTCATGTTGAAAGGTGAAATTCCTCTTCATCTTCAGCTTTCTAGAAGACATCTGAAGGTTTTGGGCCAAAAGTGACTGGTATTTGGAACTGTTCATAATTCCCTCCACCTTCACTAAAGCCCCAGTTCCAGCTGAAGAAATATCAACCCCAAAGCATGATACTGCCAAAACCATACTTCACCGTGGGAATGGTGTTCTTTTGGTGATGCGAAGTGTTGTTTTTGTGCCAAACGTACCTTTTGGAATTGTGACCAAAAAGTTCACTCTTGGTCTTATCAGACCATAACACATTTTGCCACGTTTTTAGGAGACTTGATGTATTGTTTTGCAAATTTTAGCCGGTCTTGGATGTTTTTCCATGTAACAAAGGGCTTCTGTCTTGCAACCCTACCCTATAGGCCAGAAATACGAGGAATATGGGAGATTGTTGTCACATGTAGTACACAACCAGTACTTGCCAGAAATTCCTGCAGCTCCTTCAGTGTTGCTGTTGGTCTCTTAGCAGTCTCCCTGACCAGTTTCCATCTTGTCTTTTCATCAGTTTTGAAGGGACATCCAGTTCTTTGCAACATCACTGTTGTCCCATATTTTCTCCATGTATTGATGACTGTCTTCACTGTGTTCCATGGTATATCCAATGCTGTGGAATTTTTTTTGTACCCTTCTCCTGACTCATACCTTTAAACAATGAGATCCTTTTGATGCTTTGTTATCTCTCTGTGAACCATAGCTTTTGCTGTAGCAGGCAACTGAGTAAATGTCAGGAAAATCCTAAAAGGACAGCTGAACTTTATTTGGGGTTAATCAGATTCTCTTTAATTGATGGCAGGTGTGTACCCAAGAATGTTGTAATTAAAGCAAAAGGTGCTTCAACAAAGTATTAGTTTAAGGGTGTGCACACTTATGCAACCAGCTTATTGTACGTTTTTTATTTTGTATATTTTCCCCCTAACAGATTTGTTTGTTTTTCAATTAAGTTGTATAGGTTATAGGTCACATTAAAGGTGGTAAAAGTTTTGAAATGATTTATTGTGGTCTCATTTTTATATCACAAAAAAACTGGCATTTTAACAGGAGTGTGTACACTTTTTATATCCACTGTATATCCAAATTGGAAGCTATGCTCTTTCAAGCCAAGACCGGAATAGCTGGTCAAGAGGAGAAGGTCAACACATGCACCACACCACATTCAACACATAGCCCTCCAGAATACCCACCATCACAGCTGTCACAATAAAAACACAAACCACACACCGACATAGACAGAGGCTCTCAATAGAAATCTACTCAAACAGCAGAGACATATAAAGGCAGAAATGCACTTGACCACCACAACACAGCACAAACTACAAGACACATCACTCACCTACACAGTGTGCCCCTCAACCTAAGCCCCTAAGGCAAAACAGCTTGCCCAGTTCAGTAATCATAGGTGACTCGATAGTGAGGCATACTGATGTCCCATTCACTAGGTTGAATAAGGAGAAGGTAATAGTCAGCTGTCTATCAGGTGCCAGAATCTGACACATAACACTCACACTCGGGTCACTTCACAACAAGTACAAGTATGACTCTGTCATTGTCCACGTGGGTGTGAATGACCTGAGATGCACCTCCCTGGACTACATGAAAAGAGACATGGAGGCGCTCTTGGATTATGTGGCCCAGGCAGGTATGACCCCAGCCCTGAACAGCATCCTACCATCACCCAGAATGATACCGCAGTACAAGCAGAAAATGATTGACTTCAACAATTGGCTAAGTTTCTGGTGTCATTCAAAGGGGATCCAGTATCTGTCTGCTTGATGGATAGACCTCAATGCTTTGCCAGAGATGGCCTGCATCTGTCACCCCTGGGTTTCTGGATACTGGCTAAGGCTCTTGCCACCCCTAATGTGCCTTTTTTAGGCAATGTTCCAAAGACCAAATTACCACCATAACAGCTATAAATAAATGCAATCTGAGGGTCATGCTGCTCAATACTAGAAGTCTAAATCTCAAGATGCATTTGCTCAAAGCATTCCTCAAAATGGAGAACATCGACATTTGTGCTGTAACAGAGACCTGGTTTAAAGCAGCAACTCATTTCACACCTTGTGGCCCCAGAACATGGACTGAAGCTCCAAAGGCGGTGGTGCCTCCATATTCATAAAGGATATGCACACCTCCAGACTAGTAGCCCAGCATAACGCATCTGAGATACTTCAGGTACAACTAACATTGGGTAAGACGGCAATTCAGGTCACAGCCTGCTATAGGTCCCCAACCATGTCCATAGACTCTCACTCCATGTTCCTAAGCACCCTGGAAACTATTAGGGTCAAACATAACACTCTCATACTAGGTGACTTCAACTACCCCTCCATCAACTGAGAAAACTACTCATGCACCAATACACTAGCCCAACGCTTCCTGGAATTCATCAATTCCAATGCCCTGGACCAGCTCATTCTTACCCCCAATAGAGGAAGCAACATCCTTGACCTGGTTATTACTAACATGAGCAACTGTTGCTCTACACCAATAGTCAATTCCTCACTGGTTATATCTGACCACAAACTAATCACCACGGAAATCCACATCCCATCCACAACCCCTACAGAGGTAACCACCATGAAAAACTTCTCCAAAGCTGACTTTGGGCTCCTAAAAACAGAGGTGGCTAACTTCACAGCACCCATGTCAATGGAAAATAGATGCATGACTGCTGAATCATACACCAATGCACTGTACGAATACATACATAAATCCATGGAACTAGCCATACCCAACAGAACCAAGATGCTCTCCTCCAAAAAAGGGAAGCCAATCTGGTGGTCCTCTGTCATTAATAAACTCTACAACAGAAGAAAGAAACTGTTGCAGAAAAAGGTGAAGACCCAAGACTGGAAAAACTGCCTTATTAGCCTCAACAAAGAGTTGAAATCCCTCATCAAAACCTCTAAAGCCAGCTATGAAGGCAGAATTATGGCAGACACTAAAAACAACCACAAAGCCTTCTATAGTTATATCAAGAATCTCCATGGCAATACCCAGGTTTGCTCTGAGTTACTGCACAATGGTACCTCCTATATTGAGTCAACAGATATTGCCAACATACTGGCTGACAGATTCAGTGCCAGCTTTACCCCTCTCTCCCCTCTAAAGGACCAATCACAATAATGGAGGAATGCCAGGCACTCAGGATTATTGCAGCACAGGTTAAAACTGAATTGTCCAAGGCCAAGAATACAGCTTCCTTGGGACCCAACAATATCCCTGGCTGTGTTTTACATGAACTACAAAGTGAACTGGTGCCACATCTGTGTGCTCTGTTCAGTCACAACCTCACCTCAGGCTTTGTCCTTACTGAATGGTGCACTGCTACAGTCATCCCTCTCCATAAAGGGAGAGTGAATACAGACCCTGGTTATTATTGCCCCATTAGCCTGATTAGTCTGATATGTAAGGCTATGGAGCACATCATCATGGACATAATTAACAAGGATATAGGGAAACTCCAAACTCTAGTTCCCATGCAATTTGGTTTTGTGAAAGGTAGATCATGCTTGCTCAACCTGGTGGACTTCTTTGAGTCAGTCACCAGAGCTGTACAGCCTACTTTGATCAGGCCAAGGCCTTTGATACCATTCTCCACTCAGGAGTTATTCACTAGGTGGGTTGCAAATTGGCTCACAGATAGAACCCACAGTGTGAAAGTAGTGGACTCCAAGTCAGACTCCCAACCAGTCATGAGTGGAGTCCCTCAGGGATTGGTACTGGGTCTCTCCTGTTTGGCATCTACTTCTCAGAAGTCCAGACCAACAAGGATGGACTCTGGCTGACCAAGTTCACAGTCGACTGCAAGTTGGGAGCCATTATTAACTCCTCAAGTGATGCAGACATCCTACAGAAAGGCCTCATTGAGACCAATGTCTGGTGTCAAAACCATGGCCTTAAGCTTAATGCCAAAAAATGCGTAGTCATCCCCTTTGGGAAAAACTCAGTTTCCACTAATTACCTAATTACCACATCAATAGGAGCCCACTGAACATTGAAGGCATTATAAGAGATCTGGGGACACAGGTTGACAGCAACCTCTCCTTTGACCACCACATTGCCACTGTGGTCAGAAAGTCATTCTATGTGCCACATCTCATTACCAAGGGTTTTGCATCCAGTAAGAATGAGGTCATCATCTCTTTCTACTCTTTCCTCATTAGGCCAGTCATCGAGTATAATGCCCCATTTGGCATGTACCTCACTGGACACATGCAACAGCTGGAAAGGCCACAAAAGTACCTCACAAAGAGGATCCTTGGCCTTAAACACATGTCCTACATGGACAGACTCAAAAACCTCCAGCTATTCTCTGTCTCATATCATCTATTAAGAGGCGATCGCTGCTTAACTTACAAAGCCACGTCTGACCCAGCTCTGTTAGAAATGCTACATCTAAAGAAATCCAAATCCCTCCACACCACATGCTCAAGAGACCTCAACCTCATTACCACAATCAACAGAACATGCTGGAGGGACAGGTTCATAACCCAGAGACTGCCCATGCTCTGGAATAGACTTCACATACATGTCAAGCAGAGTACCTCACTGACCCCCTTCAAGAGAAATCTTGATGAGTGGATGGGAAATAGAAAGTTTACCCCGGGGATCATTGCAGTGGTTCTACTTGATATAGGCACTGGGAACTAATGTCAGGTGGCACGATGCCAGGGCACTTTTATGGACTAGGCCATTAGCCTAGAACACACCTATGAACCTATGAACACAATGACTTTGAAAATGATAATAGAGACAGCTGTAGCCAAACTTAGAGTGCCTATGACAAGAAAAATAACCAGAAATTCTACACAGTTATTGGAGATATTTCAGGAATTTTATAATATATATATATATATATATATATATATATATATATAAAGTAGAGGAATGAGAAAAACAAAAAAAGGCATAAATGGAAATATTTATGGAAGACTTAATTATGACAAGGGCACCTGAAGATGAGGTCAACAATTAGCAATTAATAGCTAAGAAAAGATGAGAAATAAAAGCAGTGATGTATACCAACTCATCAGGGAAATCTGTTAGAAAGGAAGAGAGTGTCAAAAATCTGGAAGTCTTTGTTCAACAATATATAAAAAAGAAATGGGGGAGTATCAGTATCTTGGAATAAAATTGTGGTGGTGGTATCGAAAGAGGGTAAAGACCCTTCAGCTCTGGCTTCATATAGACCCATTTCAATTTGAGGATAAAATGCTTATGTCTATATTAGCTAAGAGACTGACAAAGATGTTACCAAAATTGATAAATAAGGATCAATATGGTTTTGTAGAAGGGATGCAAACGTTTGATAACACTAAAGAACAATGTTAATCCAGAGGAAGCTGGGTGTAAAAAAACACCACTATTATTAATAAATCTTGATGAAGAGAAAGGATTCAGTTGAGCCAACTGGGATTTTATGACCAGGGCAATGGAAGCATTTGTATTCCCTGGTAGAAAAATGGTAGAATAATGGGGTTAGTAAGGATGGTATATGAAGGGTCAGAGACAAGAGTTAAGTGGGATTGCCCCTCTCTGACATGCTGTCTTTGAACAAAGATGCAAGGCAGGGATGTTCTTTTCCATCTGTTATTTGCTTTACATTTACAGCCATTAGAAAAGAAGATGAGATTTATAAATTCAAGGATATAACTGGTGTATAAGCAAGAAAAATTAGCCTTATTTGCAGATGATATTATTTTAAACTTGATAAATCCAGAAAAGGACATGTCTCTGTTGTGGAACAATTTGGAGGAGTTTCAAGTCTTTTGGGGATACAAAATAAAGGAAAATAAAACAAAAACTTTATCAGCAAACCACACAACTGCACCCAACAATAGCCATACTTATAGGGATATGAAGAGATGAAGAATTTAGATATATGAATTAAAAAGAATTATATTACAACAGCTAATGATATTTGAGAACAGACTAAACAGAGAAGAATGCTCAAATGAAGAAATTGGAAGTTCTTGATTATGGATGTATGTATAGTAAGATATAAGCAGTGAAATGTGTTTAGTCCGTTTATTCTTATATACAGGTCAAGCATATTTTATCAACTGGGGAGAAGTTGTAGATGACACTTAATAAAGAGTTGAAGGAATTTATTTGGGAAGGGAAGAGTGCAAGGGTTAAGTGGGATAAGCTGATTCTCCCCATAGGTCAAGTTGGTTTAGGGTTACCTGATCTGAAGGGGTATTTTAAAATTATCCAGTAAAGATACAGATGCATAACTGAACCAGAGAGTTATAAATCAAAATGAAAAAGGATGATGTAACAGGAGAGAAGCTTGACAGATAAAGAGAGACTAAGATTTTGTATGCAAGTCTTCCAGAGAATAACAATCATACAGAGTAATATATTCATAGGGTAGCAGAATGGAGAAAACACATTTTATTAATAGGGATTTTTATTACAGAGACCAACACACAATAAATAAATAAATAAAATAAAAACAACAAAGGCCAGTGAACCAAATTTATTGCAAATGCAAGCACTGTATTTGCAATAAATGTGGTACACTGGGCTTTGTTGTTTTTATTTTATTAATAGAGATGGCTGCAAGTAGGGGTATAGAAGACAGGTCAGAGGGGCTGATATTTACTGCAGTAAATTAGCAATGGAAACAAGGTATTGAGAGTAAATGGCTAGGAAGGGAAAGGTAACAGAGCAGGATGAGGCCAAGCAGAAGTTTGGATTGCAGGTTAGAGACTGACCTCCTTACCAAGGATGACAACAGAATACAGGCAGAGAAAAAGGGATAGGGGGATTCTAAGTGAAAGACCAGCTCTGTTAAAGTTTCTACTTGAGTCTAGAACAGAAAATGCTCCTAAACAGGGCATGATAGTAAGGGTTATAAAATATTGTATGATAAGTATAAGAATTGGGCAAGGTTAGAAAAGACTGGGAAAGGAGAACATAAAGATAAATTACAAGGGAAAAATGGGAAGGAATCTGTACAGCTCCCAAGTATGCAACAAAGTCCAGAAAGTTTAGGAATTTGCATGGAAATGTCTGCACTTTTTAGCATAGGCCAGATTCAGTCTTACGGAATCTAGACTGTCTTGTATCACTTGAGCATTAAAACCAGCTCTTCATTGAGATACTGAAAGATCTGCAGCATCCGTTGATTTCAACTAAGTGCCTGTTTCTGCTCTTATATTGCACTTTTAATTTGTATTTGCATTCTGCTGTCTGTTAGAATTGTTGGAACTGTTTTTGGCCACATTTTACTGCATACTGTACTAGTTTGGCTGTAATAACTGCGGTGGTGGTGCTGTGGTAGCATTGTCACCTCACAGTAAGACGCTGTCCGGTTTGATTCTCAGCTAGAGCATCTTCTAGGTGGAGACAAAAGACACAACAACTGTACTAGTTTGGCTGTAGCATAGCCCAGTTCAGGTTTGCTGCTTCTGGGTCTGTTTTGTAACCTATGAGCATCAAATTAAAGCCATCCTTATTGGAGAAGGACCTTCTGCATCCTTGAGGGAAGAGAGTGCTTTTTGAGTCCCACCTAATCGAAGATGATTGGACTAGAGCTCAGGGAGCATCCTTATTGGCTAATTTGAGTTAAAAGAGTTAATTATTGTTTTATTTAACCCCACGTCTGCACTTGCTAGTGTGTAGCGATAGTTACCATTGGTGGTTATAGTCACAAATGTTTTGCTTGTTAATTTTCCTTTAGCAATTCGCTTGTGGTCCTCCAGAGGTTTTTCGTGGCCCTGCCCTTCTATCAGGTAGAACACTAAGCCTAGCTTCAGAGGTACCAACACACATCTCACCCACTAGCCATTCCTAAGAGTGACCTCTCTACCTGACCATATAAATTTATCTAATACTATGGATGTACATTTTCCCATAGTTTCTCCAGCCAGCTTGGTTAAATGGGTATCCTGAGACAGTGCAGTAAATGCCTCATGTTCACCGACAACCCTCTACTCCTAGTCCACACAAACTCAACATCTGAGAGATGCAACTATATTAAGAACCTTAAATCCATGCTCCCTCACACACCAGTCAGTACATACGACAATGAGTGGGTTGTCAGCATGCACACCTCACCTCCTACTCCACCCAAACCCACATCACACATACCTACATATGCGGATGTCTTCACTAGAAACATACCTAAACACCACAGACCTCCCAAACACAAACAAAAGCACATTACATATAATATCTACTCTGCAGAACACAATACACCAGTGTCTCACCTGCCAATCCCTTAAGGCTAAACACAAAATCAAATGTTTTAGTCACAGGTGATTCCATTGTGAGACACACAGACATCCATTTCACCAAGCTGGATAAGGAGAAGGTCACAATCAGCTGTGTGTCAGGTGCCAGGATCTGCCATATCACACATGCACTCAAATCTCTCAATAAAAGGTACTGTTATGACTCCATCATAGTGCACGTTGGTGTGAACAACTTGAGACATACCTCTCTAGACTTTATGAAGAGAGACATGACTGAACTCTCAGACTGTGTGTCTCAGGCTGGTATGTCCCAAGCCTTAAGCAGTATTTTACCTTTACCTAGGATGATGCCTAAATACAAACAGAAAATGATTTACTTCAATAATTGGGTTACTTTCTGGTGTCATTCTAAGGGGATACAGTATCTGTCAGCCTGGGATGACACGATCAACAGACCTCAGTGCTTTGCCAGAGATATATTTGCCGACCCTGGAAATTACCGTCCCATTAGCTTGACAAGCCTTATCTGCAAAGCCATGGAGAGGATCATAATGGAACTCATAAATAAAGATATAGGGAACTTGCAGACTTTGGATCCAACCCAGTTTGGCTTTGTCAAAGGCAGATCATGCCTTTTAAACTTGGTTTACTTTTTCGAGACAGTCACCAAGGCCATTGATGAGGGAAAGGCAGTCCATACAGCCTACCTTGACCTGGCAAAGGCCTTCGACACAATACCCCACTCAGGTATCATCGAAAAACTCATCAGCTTGAATGTAAACCCATACATCACAAGATGGGTTGCAAACTGGCTAAGTGACAGAACCCACAGGGTCAGAGTTGCTGGAGCCATGTCAGACTCAAAGCCTGTCACAAGTGGTGTCCCACAGGGCTCAGTCCTGGGTCCACTCTTGTTCGGCATCTACTTTTCTGAAGTACAAGCAAACACAGGAGGGTTATGGCTGACAAAGTTTGCAGATAACTGCAAACTGGGTGCCATAGTCGAAAACACACCTGACACAGATATCCTTCAGAAGGGCCTCACAGAAACGGATAACTGGTGCCAGAGCCATGGCCTAAAGTTAAATGCCAAGAAATGCATAGTCATACCCTTCAGGAAAAACAAGGTTACCCCTAGCTACCATATAGGTGGCAATCCACTGAGCACAGAAGAAGTCATCAGGGATCTGGGGACCCAGGTTGACAGTAGCCTTTCGTTTGACACTCATGTTGCTAAAGTAGTTAGGAAAACCTTCTACATTGCCCACCTGATCATGAAGGGATTCACATCTAGATCAAGGGAGGTCATCGTCCCCCTGTACTCATCACTCATTAGACCTATGATTGAGTACAATGCCCCATTCAGAATGTATCTGACCCGACACCTGCAGCAGCTGGAAAGGCCCCAAAAGTTCCTCACCAAAAGGATAAAGGGTCTCAAAAATATGTCTTATGCTGCCCGACTGAAAGAACTCCAGCTCTATTCAGTCTCATACCGCTTGCTCAGATGTGACCTGTGCCTGACATATAAGGCCATGTCAAACCCTGATTTGATGAATATGCTTCACCTCAAAAAATTAGATCCCTCAGAACCACAAGGGCGGAGACTTAAACCTTGACACGGTTATTAATAGAACGTGCTGGAGGGACAGATTCATCACCCAGAGACTCCCTATGCTGTGGAACAAAATCCCGGTACATGTGAGGCAGAGCACCTCGCTGGCCTTGTTCAAGAGGAATCTTGACCAATGGATGGGGGATCGCAGATATACCCCAGGGATTACTTCAGTGTCACTGCTTGACAGAGGCACAGAAAAATAATAGGCATAGTTTTATTCAAACTAAAGGGGTGGCGAAAGCCTAATAACTATGGGCTAGGCTTATAAATGCCCTTGGGCAGATAGCCTAGTATGAACCTATGAACCTATGAACCAGAGATGGTCTTCATTTGTCACCCCTGGGATTTTGGCTACTGGCCAAGGCTCTTGTCACTGCCATAGTACCTTTTTTAGACAGTGTTTCAAGGACAAAATTCCTGACATAAAAACTCCATCTAAAAACAAACTCAACATGAAATTACACTCACGGGAAGCAGTCCTCACCTTGGAAGACATAGACATTTGCACAGTCACAGAGACCTGGTTCAAGACTGTGGAGAACACCCAGCCATATTGGGCTACACATCCTTCCACATGTTCAGACCACAAACTGAAGGCATGAAAACTAAAGGAGGCGGTGGGTCAATATTCATTAAAGATAAATACACCTCCAGCTTGGTTAAACCGTATGATTCCCTCGAGATTCTTCAGATGCAATTAACTGCTGGTAGGACATCTCTTCAAGTCATTGCCAGCTACAGGACCCCCTGCATGAATCAGGACACCCACTCTGCCTATTTTAATCTACTTGAGTCCATCAAGATACATCCAAACACCATGGTTTTAGGTGACTTTAACTACCCATCCATTGACGGGGTAAATTACTCCTGTGCAATCTCACATGCCCAAAGGTTCCTCAACTTCATTAACTCCAATGTCCTGGACTAGCTGGTTGACACCCCCACAAAGGGTGCCAACATCCTAGATCTGGTGCTTAAAAGTATCAGGGACCAGTGTAACACCCCCACTATGAGGTCCTCCCTGGTGAGATCTGACCACAAATCAGTCTCATTCAAAGTAACTATCACACCTGACTCCCCCTCCCCACAGCAGCAACTAAACTAAAAAACTTCCCCAAAGCAGATTACAATCTCTTATGGAATGGTATGAATATTTTCACTGCACCACCCTCTCTCAGTTGGAACTGGCAACTATGCTGAATTCTACACAAATGCTTTATATAAACACCTGCATAACTGCACTGACTCAGCTGTACCTGATAGGACCAAAACAAGCTCCTCAAGGAAGAGCAAACCTGCCTGGTGGACAACTGCCATTAACAGGCTTTACAATAACAGGAAGAAATTGCTGTCTCAAAATAAGAAAAAGCGAGCCCTAAACTGGAAACACTCCTTTCTCAGCTTAAAATACAAATAAGACTTCTTGTGAAGTTCTCCAAAGCAAACTATGAATCCAAATTAGCTTCCTCAACTAAGGATAACCATAAGTCATTCTTTAGTTACATCTGTAACCTGAAAGGAAAGGCCCAGATTTGTGCCAAACTGGTAGTCAATGATACCATATATACCAAGCCTGTGGATCTAGTTAACCTTTTGGCCAACAGATTCTGTGAAAACTTCATTCCCCTCCCTGCAACATGTACCCCATGACATCCCTACCACTTGTCCTCTATCTTGTATCATTAAAGAGCATGTCGTGAATGCCCTTTCCAAGATCAAAAACACAGCATCTATGGAACCTGATAACATCCCAGGCTGTGTCCTACATGTGCTCAAATACACAAGAACTAGCAACACCATTTTTCTCAATCATAGTCTAAGCACCGGCTTCAACACAACTGAAAGGAAAAAGGCCACCATTATCCCCTTGCACAAAAATGGCGCTTCCACTGACCACGGGGAATTTAGACCTATTAGCCTGACTAGCCTTATGTGCAAGGCCATGGAGCATATCATCATGGACCTTATCAACAAAGATATAGGTAATCTCCAAACACTTGACCCTACTCAATTTGCATTTGTCAAGGGGAGATCATGCCTGGTAGGCTTATTTGAAACAGTCACCAAAGCCCTTGATGAGTGGAAATCTGTGCATGCAGCCTACCTAGACTTAGCCAAAGCTTTTGACACTATCCCCCATTCAGGCATCACTGACAGATTCACTCAGCTAGGTATCAACCCTTATATCATTAGATGGGTTGCTAACTGGTCACAGGTAGAACCTATATAGTCAAAATAGGGGAATCCACCTCCAACAGAAGACATTGTAAACAGTAGTGTTCCACAGGGGACAGTCTTGGGACCTCTACTGTTTGGAATCTGTTTCTTTGAAGTGCAAGCTAAAACAAAAGGTCTGTGGCTGACAAAGTTTGGTGATGACTGCAAACTGGGAGTGGTCATAGAATCTCCAAACTATGTCAACATCCTACAAGAGGGTCTTACACAAATAAATGATTGGTGCCAAAGTCATTGCCTTAAACTCAATGCAAAAAATGTGTTATCATCCCTTTCAGTAAGAGTGACATTCCTGCTAACTACACATCAATAACAACACCCTAAGTAGGCACTCAGTGGTGAGAGACCTGGACACACAGATTGACAGTAACCTTACCTTTGATCACCAAGTCTCCACAGTGGTAAGATGGGCATTCTAAATTGCTCATCTCATAATTAAGGACATTGCCTCCAGGAAAAAAAAAATATAACCTCCCTGTGCTCTTCCTTCATCATGCTAATAATTGAGTACAATGCCCCTTTTAGTTTGTACCTTTTAAAGCACCTGCAGCAGTTGGAGAAACCACAAAGGTTCCTCACAAGGAAAATTCAAGGTCTTCAGCATCTGTCCTATGGGGATCATCTGAAATCACTGTCACTTTATTCTGTTTCATACAGACTACTCGGAGGTGATCTCTGCCTTGCATACAAGGCAATCTTTGACCCTGCTTTAGTGGAAATGTTGCATATCCGTAAGTCAAATGGTACACGGGTTACTCGTTCTAAAGACCTTAACCTGGTATGTGACATTAATAGAACCTGCTGGAGGGACATATTTGTCTCCCAGAAATTACCATACCTTTGGAACAGACTTCCACTTCATATCAAGCAGAGCATCTCATTGGCACTCTTCAAACGCAATCTGGACAATTGGATGGGTAACCATAAATTCCCCCTAGGGGTTCAACCTGCATCCCTCTTGGACAGGGGTGATAGGTGTTGATTGTGGAAATAAGGGTAAAACTTGGCTAGGCTTGAAAGGGCCCATAGGGTCATTAGCCTAGTAACCTCCTATAATCCTGTGATCCTATGATCCTATATACATACTTTTATTCCCCAATTAGACTTTTTTTTCTCTCAGGTTGATAGCAAATGTTGGAAATGTGATGGAGTAGAGAGAGGATATTGTAAGCCAGTTTTATGGGAATGTAAAAAGTTGGTGGGTTTTAAAAATTTGTAACCCAAATAGACTCCCCGGGATTCATGAACCTTGCGCCAGGCGCCAGCATAGCGTCGGCGTTATAACGCCAAATATGGCTGCTTAGCGATTCAGGTATGAATGAATTCCACGTGCACTACCGGCGTGCGTATGCAAAACACACTGTGTGCGGTATTGCACCATGCAAATGAGGGCAAATAGCGATCCACGAAGTGGCGCAGGCGTAGCGTAAGGGCACGGCAATGTAAACCAAAAAAAAACGGTTTACATTTACCCAAACATACCGGAGGAGTAACGGAAGGCTGTCAAAGTCAGGTATAATATAGGTGCAATATGCCAATGTGGAAAGGCACCGAGAATGTCCAAAGAAAATATGCACAAAATGTAAAAAATGACATAAATGGCACGTATGTAGAAAGAACAGCAGACCCCCGGGATATGTGCACAGAAGTTGCAAAGCAATGAAATAATATGACAATGTCCTAAAAGAGCAGTAGAACACAAATCAGCTGCACAGCCACCACACACCATAGTATGTATGTAAAGCTGCAACCCCAGCGCAATGGTTGTCAAGGAGTGGTGGCGGTGTCCGGCGCTGTAACCATGTATTAGTAGTCAATTCCATGCAAATGAGGCAGATAATAGTGAATCGCAAAAACGGCGCCGGCGTAAGGATGGAGCAAACGGCGTAGCGGTACTACACCGAGGAGTGGCCTACGAGATACATGTCAACCACAGAGGGGTGTGCCACTGTAGGAGGAAGGATATTGGAGGTCAGCAAATCTGGGCTGTGCAATGCACATCACAGCATCAGGACTGGCGTGTTAGGAAATAGATGCGCTGAGAGTACAGAATGCGCGTACAAATGCATGTGCACGAGGATGACTACGTTCCCTAAACCAGTCATGTGACGGCCTCACCATCAACAACCACGGATATAGGAAGGTAATGCGGAGAATACGAGGAAATGCGGAAGCAGTGTAAATGGATCCGTAATGAGCAATTAACACCAATCAATGCAGGAAGGGCAAACGCCGGCAGCTGATAACTCTGCATGCAGACTCCTGCATAACGGGAAAGGGGAGGCATATGAGTGCAAAGATAGTAGGGGATGTAGTAGAAATGCAAAGAGCAAAGAACCGAAATAGCACAGCCAAGTACAGAGGTAGCATAACTGCGGCTGCAGATAAAATGCATCATATGCCATGTGCCTGCAGGATGCAGTAATGTAAGATGCCAGGTGAAGGCAATGCAGGCAACCGTAATGTAACACTACAGGCAGTACCGTTGCAGTTGCAAGCGTAAAACCACGGAAATAATCCGTGGATACGGCCGCACAGACACACCCAATGACATCACCGGGTATACAGCACAACAGTATTAAATGTGAATGCACACAACACACAGCGCGATTTCCCAAACGCCGCACCATAGGGTGTAAACAGACGGGGAACTTTTAATATGTATATGCTGGGTGCCACCACGGTCGTGATGCATAGGTATGTGGCAGAAACAGACGGAGTTGCGGAGGGTGGTGCCGACAACTACCGTAGGCCTCACAGGAGAAGGAGAGTGTTCAGACCAAGGGTGACCTACCAGGGGCTGCGAGACCTGGAGATAGTAGAGCTACAGGGTGGACAGGGACACGTTACAGCAAATAGTGGAGCTGTGCCAGCCGCCTGAGAACAAGAGACAACAGAGGGGAGCCCATCCCAGTGGACACAAAGGTATGTGTGAGCTTGCGAATACTGGCTACAGGTACCTTTCAAAGGCCCACTGGGGACATAATGGGCATCTCACAGGCATCAGCATCCAGGGTACTACACCAGTTCCTGGATGCCATGTTACCACATGCCCATGAGCACATACATTTCCCCACATCTCAGGAGGAGTTGGCTAGCAATATGCGCCGCTGCCACTGTGTAGCACAATACCCGGAGGTTCTGGGTGCGATAGACTGTACGCACATAGAAATTAAGTCACCACCCGGGGAGCAGGGTAGACGCTACATAAACCGCAAGGGATACCCCTCCATCAATTGCCAGGTCGTGTGCAATGCGCAGGGCATTATTATGGATGTGTGTGCTGGCAGCCCTGGAAGCTACCACGACTCCCATATCTGGCATGCCTCACAGCTGTATCAGGTATTCGCCAGGGGACATCACACAAGGTCACCTTGTGGGGGATGCTGGCTACGCACTGGAGCCGTGGTTGATGACACCCATCAGAAATGCACACACACACATGCAAGAACGCCATAATGAGGCACACGCACAAACGAGAATAATCATAGAGCGTGTGTTCGGGATGTTGAAATCACGGTTCTGGTGCTTGGATACATCCGGTGGAGCCTTGCAGTACTCTCCAGGCACAAGTGCCAACATATTTTTTTCCAAAATTTAAAAGGTA
>NC_056744.1:346276244-346278744 GCF_019279795.1 Protopterus annectens
GAACATACACATATAACAAATGTATACAGATATATACACAGAACATACACACATAACAAATGTATACAGATATATACACAGAACATACACATATAACAAATGCATACAGATATATACACAGAATACACACATATAACAAATGCATACAGATATATACACAGAATACACACATATAACAAATGTATACAGATATATACACAGAACACACACATATAACAAATGTATACAGATATATACACAGAACACACACATATAATAAATGCATATGGATATATACACAGAACACACACATATAACAAATGTATACATATATATATATATATATATATATATATATATATATATATATATATACACAGAACATACACATATAACAAATGTATACAGATAAATACACAGAACATACACACATAAAATGTATACAGACATATACACAGAACATACACACATAAATGTATACAGATATTTACACAGAACATACACATATAACAAATGTATACAGATATATACACAGAACATACACATATAACAAATGTATACAGATATATACACAGAACATACACATATAACAAATGTATACAGATATATACACAGAACATACAAATATAACAAATGCATACAGATTTATACACAGAACATACACATATAACAAATGCATACAGATATATACATAGAACACACACATATAACAAATGCATACAGATATATACACAGAAAACACACATATAACAAATGTATACAGATATATGCAAAGAACACACACATATAACAAATGTATACAGATATATACACAGAACATACACGTATAACAAATGCATACAGATATATACACAGAACATACACGTATAACAAATGTAAACAGATATAAACACAGAACATACAAATATAACAAATGTATACAGATATATACAGAGAACATACACATATAACAAATGTATACAGATATATATACACAGAACATACACATATAACAAATGTATGCAGATATAGACACAGAACATACACATATAACAAATGTATGCAGATATATACACAGAAGATACACACATAAATGCATAGAGATATATACACAGAACATACACACATAAATGCATACAGACATATACACAGAACATACACATAACAAATGTATACAGATATATATACACAGAACATACACATATAACAAATGTATACAGATATATACATAGAACATACACATATAACAAATGTATACAGATATATACACAGAACAAACAAATATAACAAATGCATATAGATTTATACACAGAACATACACATATAACAAATGTATATATATATATATATATATATATATATATATATATATATATATACATGGAACATACACATATAACAAATGTATACAGATATATACACAGAACATACACATATAACAAATGTATACAGATATATACACAGAACATACACACATCACAAATGTATACAGATATATACACAGAACATACACATATAACAAATGCATACAGATATATACACAGAATACACACATATTACAAATGCATACAGATATATACACAGAATACACACATATAACAAATGTATACTGATATATACACAGAAAACACACATATAACAAATGTATACAGATATATACACAGAACACACACATATAATAAATGCATATGGATATATACACAGAACACACACATATAACAAATGTATACAGATATATATATATATATATATACACAGAACATACACATATAACAAATGTATACAGATAAATACACAGAACATACACACATAAAATGTATACAGACATATACACAGAACATACACACATAAATGTATACAGATATTTACACAGAACATACACATATAACAAATGTATACAGATATATACACAGAACATACACATATAACAAATGTATACAGATATATACACAGAACATACACATATAACAAATGTATACAGATATATACATAGAACATACAAATATAACAAATGCATACAGATTTATACACAGAACATACACATATAACAAATGCATACAGATATACATAGAACACACACATATAACAAATGCATACAGATATATACACAGAAAACACACATATAACAAATGTATACAGATATATGTAAAGAACACACACATATAACAAATGTATACAGATATATACACAGAACATACACGTATAACAAATGCATACAGATATATACACAGAACATACACGTATAACAAATGTATACAAATATATACAGAGAACATACAAATATAACAAATGTATACAGATATATACAGAGAACATAGACATATAACAAATGTATACAGATATATATACACAGAACATACACATGTAACAAATGTATGCAGATATAGACACAGAACATACACATATAACAAATGTATGCAGATATATACACAGAAGATACACACATAAATGCATACAGATATATACACAGAACATACACACATAAATGTATACAGACATATACACAGAATATACACATAACAAATGTATACAGATATATATA
>NC_056744.1:346283744-346387172 GCF_019279795.1 Protopterus annectens
CTTCAGTTACTTTTTTAACTTATTTTTCAAGCATAGCTTTTAATTACGACTCCAAACTTACTAGCACTGATGGAAGACATGATGGAATTAGTATCAAGTCATAGCATGCTCAGATTTAACCACAGAGGTGCCATGGGACGGTACTCAGGGTTAATGAGTTAAGTAGTCTGCCAGTGAGTTTTGTTTGCCTAGCAGGAATTGAGCTTGTAGATGAACTTGGATTTCCAAGGCCATGTTCCACAGGGCCATGGCTAACCTGCAGAGTGGGTAAGAATGGGTTCCCCCCTGCTTGTTGATGTACCACATAACTGTGGTGTTGTCTGTTTTTATTAGCAGTTGTCCTGGAAGGAGTAGGGATCTGAAAGCTGCAAGGGCATTCTGTACAGCTAGCATCTCTTTTTGGTTGATGTGCAGATGAATTTGTCTTGAGCTCCAGTGGCCCTGAATACATTTGCCAGCCATGTGGGCACAGTCTGATGCATCTGTGGTTAGGGTGTGGGTGGCCTGGGGTTGAGTAAATGGCAGTCCCTTTTTGTGGTTGCATGCTTCTGTCCACCAAAGGAACTCTGTCCTTAGACAGGGTATGATAGGAATGACTATTTCCAGGTCCTGAGAATGTTGGCACCAAAGTCTTTTTAAGTACCATTGGAAGTTTCCTCATATGCAGTCTTGCATATGGAATTAGTAGTATACATGAGGCCATGAACCCTAGGGCTTGCAGTATTTTTCTTGCAGATAGCTGAGTTCTGGTGGCCATTTCTTTGAAGTAGTCTGTCAGACAGACTTTCTTTTCTGAAGTGAGGAATGCCATCTGGGAAGTTGTGTCCAAGCTTGCTCCCAGGAATACAATCTTTTGACTGGGTACCAGTTTTGATTTCTTCTTGTTGATGGTGTACCCCAGGGAAGTGACAAGGTTTTTTACAAATGTCAGGTGCTGCAGCAGCAATTCCTGACTGTCTGCCTGAATCAGGCAGTCGTCCAAGTATGGGTAAATTTGGATATTTCTCTGCTTGCAGTATGCAATGGCTGGAACCAGGCATTTTGTGAATACCCTCAGCGCTGTAGATAAGCCAAAGGGAAGTGCAGAGAAAGTACAGTTATGTACACTTAAATGTAGATGTTCGAGTGTATTCACTGTTGCAGTCATTACACTTGGGTTATCTGCCTGCAGGTAGCCCTCAGTCAGCCCGAATACCAGAGTCTTGGGATTTCTGTGTCAGATGCTGTTGCCTCTTCCATGATGTCAGGTCATCATGGGTATAAAACAGGCAGCCGACAGTTTTTCTTGCCCTATATGTCAGGAGCCTCCCAAATAGGAAGCTAGTATATGGTGTGGAACACCACCAGTAAAAAGTAAATACCACTGCCATTAAAAATGGCCATAGAGAGGACAGATATAAGGATAGAGAAAACCAGGGGGCTGGAGGGAGGGAAACCAGGACTGCAACAGTGAATACACTCGAACATCAACATTTATAGTAAGTGTACACAACTGTACTATGTTTTTCATGTTTCACTGTTGCAGTCATCACACTTGGGTTGATTCCCAAAGCTGAGGAAGGTTGGAGGCAGTCAAGAAGTGTTATGGCTGGCTAACAGGCCTTGTAAGACTGCTGTAGCAAATCCAGCTCTGGATTTAGAAAAAATAGGTAAGTGGTAATGTTTGGTGAAGGTGTGTACAGAACTCCAGGTTGCAGCTTCCAGAATGTCCCTGGTAGGGACTCCCCTGAGAAATGCTGTACAGGTGGAAGTAGCCCTAGTGGAATGTGTTTTGATCCCCTGTGGGGTAGGTTTTCCATGGTGCTTGTAGCAGAAATGGATGCAGTGTGCTATCCATTTGGAAATAGTTTGCTTTGAAATGGCCTTTCCCTCTGCCCCTGTAGCAAAGCTGACTAGCAGCTGGTCAGATTTTCTGAAAGGTTTAGTCCTGTCAAGGTAGAATCTGAGCTGTCTGTGCACATCCAAGGAGTGCAGGATCCTTTCCCCTTTATTCTGAGGATTAGGGAAGAAGGTTGGTAAATGGATGGATTGGTTTAAAGCCACACTGGATACCACCTTAGGCATAAAGGACAGGTTAGTCCCGAGGGAAACCATGTCAGCATGGAAAATAATGAAGGGTTCCACAGCCATTAGTGGCCGTAACTCAGACACTCTTCTTGCTAAAGTAATAGCTAGAAGTAAGGCTGTTTTCCAAGAGAGGAATTTTAACTCTGCTGAAGCAGCAGGTTCAAAAGGGGGAAGCGTGAGCTTTTCCAGTACAAAGTTAGGGACCCATGCAGGGGTGGGTGCTCTCCTAGGGGGCCTTAAGTTATTAGCCCCTCTCAGGAACTGTTTGATGAGAGGATGAGACAATAGAGGTGGCTCAGCATTATAATGAGCTGAGATGGCAGAGGTATGAATCTTAATGGAGGAGAAGGATAGGCCTCTGTGGAGTGGTTCTGCTAGGTAATCCAGGATTTGAGGTAAGGAAGGCACTGCTGTGTCCTTTTCTTGAGACTGATTCCAAAAACAATATCTTTTCCACTTTTCAGCATAGGATTTCTTAGTACTAGGCCTTCTGGCCTCAAGAACGACGCCCAGCACCTGTTTCCTGAGGGTTGCTGGTGGTGTATTCAGAGGATACAAGGCTGCAAGGTTTAGGGTTTGCAACTGTGGATGCAACATCTGTCCCTCCTGCTGAGACAGCAGGGAAGGTGTCTGGTGAAGGTGCCAGGGTAGTACTGTTGTCAGACTGCGTAAGAGTGGGTATCAATGCTGGTGTGGCCAGTCTGGGGCAATAAGAATTCCCCTTGGCCTGTCCTGTTTGATGTTGAGTAGTACTTTTGAGGAGAGGCAGATGGGGAAAGGCATAAAATGAGAGGTTTTCCCATTTGAAGGATAGGGCATCCACCTTCCAGGCCCTGCTGTGAGGGTTCCTGGTGCAGAATTTGCTCAACTTGTGGTTCTCGGGGGAGGCAAATAGGTCCATCTCCGGTGTCCTCCACCGCTGGATTAGAAGTTTGAATGTGTTGGGCTCCAATTTCCACTTGTGTGCATCTTGCAGATTTCTGCTTAAGTCGTCTGCCAATGAATTTTGTTTGCCTGGCAGGAATTAAGCTTATAGATGCACTTGGTTGCTCAAGGCTGTGTTCCGCAGGGTCATGGCTAACCTGCAGAGGGGGTAAGAATGGGTTCCCACTGCTTGTTTATGTACCACATAACTGTGGTGGTGTCTGTTTTCATCAGCAGCTGTCCTGGAAGGATTAGGTATTTGAAGGCTGTCAGAGCATTCTGTACAGCTACCATCTCTTTTTGATTGATGTGCAGGAGAATTTGTCCTGGGCTCCACTTGCCCTGAATGTATTTGCCTTCCATGTGAGCCCCCATGCATAGTCTGATGCATCTGTTGTTATGGTTTGGGTGGTGAGGGGATGAGTGAAAGGCAGTCCCTTGTTGTGGTTGCATGCTTCTGCCCACCAAAGGAACTCTGTCCTTAGACAAGGTATGATAGGAATGACTGTTTCCAGGTCCTGAGAATGTTGGCACCAAAGACTTTTTAAGTACCACTAAAGTTTCCTCATATGCAGGCTTGCATATGGAATTAGCAGAATGCATGAGGCCATGAACCCTAGGGCTTGCAGTATTTTCCTTGCAGATAGCTGGATTTTGGTGGCCATTTGTTTGAAGTAGTTGGTCAAATAGACCTGTTTTTCTGGAGTGAGAAATGCCATTTGGGAAGGTGTGTTCAAGCTTGCTCCCAGGAATACAATGTTTTGACTGGGCACCAGTTGTGATTTATTTTTGTTGATGGTGTACCCCAATGAAGTTAGGAGTCTTTTTACAAATGCCAAGTGCCGTAGCAGCAATTCCTGACTGTCCGTCTGAATCAGGCATTCGTCCAAGTATGGGAAAATGTGGATATTTCTCTGCCTGCAGTATGAAATGGTTGGAGCCAGGCACTTTGTGAATACTCTGGGCGCAGTAGATAAGCCAAAGGGAAGTGCAGAAAATTGATAGTGCATAGAGCCTGCCCTGAAACGTAGATATTTCCTGAAAGACTCCCTTATGGGAATGTGCAGATAAGCTTCTTTTAAGTCTAGGGTGACTAGCCAGGCATCCTTGGCTAGCATAGGGAGAAGCTGTTGCAGGGTAAGCATTTTGAATTTTGGGACCACCAGAAACGTGTTGAGAATTGATAGATCCAGGATTGGGCGCCAAGAGCCCTCTTTTCTGGGCATCAGGAACAATCTGGAGTAGAAACCCTGTCCCCTTTGTTTTACTGGAACAGGATGAATAGCTCTGATACTGAGCAGGGAAAGTACTTGCTTTTGAGCCTCTGCCCACTGGTTTGGAGGAAGGGCTGGAAACCCACTTGGGGTTGGCAGTGAATGGAAGTAGAATCTGTACTCCTGGGATACAATGTTTAGGACCCATCGGTCCTGAGTAATGGACATCCAGTTTTTTGCATGAAAGGCAAGTTTTCCCCCTAGGGGCACAAGTAATTGGGCAGGGCTGGGAAGGATAATTGAAAAGTCATTATGAACTTTTTCCATAAGGGGGTGGCTTACCACTCCCTATATTTGAGGTGGGGGGACTCCATTGTTTAGATCTCTGCATACCCTGAGACTGTAGTCTGGGTGGTCTGTTTCTCCTGGGTTTGGGCTGAGAAGGCCTGGAAGGGGCTGGAAAGGACCAGTTTTTAGAAAGCCAATGCCTACTGAATCTAGGTAGCTGTACTTGTAAGAATTCTTTAACAGTTTGCATAGATTTAGCTTTTTCTTCCATTTTTTTAAGAACCTCTTCTGCTTTGGTGCCAAACAAACAGTCCTTATTTAAAGGAGCATCTAGTAATTTTGATTTGACATTATCTGGCAAGGTTTGTTCCTTCAGCCAAGCATGCCTTCTCAGTACAGACCCAGTGACTACAGCCCTGCAATATGCTTCTAGGGCATCAAAGCCACACTGCAAACTATGCTTACTAACTTGGTTTTCAGAATGCATTAACTCTTGCAAATCTTTATTTTATGCACTATCAGGAAGTAACACCATTTTTTGTTTAATTAGTTCCATAATATGTTGCTGGTACTTCAACATATGAAACTGGCAACTCAATGCCCTGATGGGAAGAGTTGCAGAGGTATATACCTTCTTACCCCATCTGTCTAAAGCTCTGGAATCCCTGTCTGAAGGGGTAGGGTTTTTGGCTGTAGTAGCCTTAATACCTTTAGGTCCCTGGATCCGCAGTAGGAGTCTTAAAGAGAAATGTGTGAGAATCAGGTACATTGTAGTACCTGTCAAGTTTACTAAAGTAAAGTAAGTGGTAAAGTGTCTAGAGTAAGACTGGATTCCATGAAGACATCATCTACAACATCCAGGACAGGGGGTATAGCTAGAGGCCTGTGCTGAGACAACTCTAAAAATTCTCTGAGTCTCTTTTTGGACTGAGGGTAGTCCTGGCATTCCCAGCGGAAATGCTCTCTCAAAGTATGCAAGGTTTCACCAAAAGAAAAATCTTCTGGAGGGGAGGTAGAGGGAATGGATTCCTTTGCATCTGAATCCTCATAGGTTGACAAGGGTATGTCCTGGTAATCAGAAGGGCCAGAGTAATCGGTCTGTAAAATCAGAATGAAACTCAATTCTTTGTCTCTTAGCAGGGGGAGGCTGGCTTTCCCTAATTAGGGTAATAAGGTCTTCAGCCATTCTAAGCATTTGTTTTTGTGGCGTGGGAGCTTGAGCATGTGCTTTGGTCATCGGTTTTCATGGCGTAGTGTGTACTCTGGACCTGAGAAACTCAGCAGTTTTAGCTAAAAACAAAGTTGGTTTAATTCAAACATCAGTAGGACAGAATACACCTTCAGCAGCCGGTGCCTGCACAGCGGCACTGGACCCATCCAAGGTAGAGACATCCGCAGGTTCCATAGTCGGAGAAGCATCTCGTGGCATACCGGACTCCGAATGGGTCTCAGCAGAGGCCTGCGAATCTTTAGAAGTTGGCATCAGGGGCTGCAAAGATGCCTCACTGAGTACTGGTGGACTGGCAACTACCTTAATGGAAGCGTCGTCGGCATTTTGGACCTATGCAGTCTGTCTCTGTCTTTATCTTTACGTTTTTTTCTGAAGATCAGTAGTTGGACGGCTTATTGAAGCCATTTCAGAATACAGAGAACGAGAGCAAAAGAATTCAGCTACAAAGACAGCCTGACGACGAATGGTTCGGGCGTTAAACAAGGCACAAAACTGACAGCGAGGGACATCATGGTCTGGGCCTAAACAGGTGATGCAATAGGAATGAAAATCTCTGTGAGGTATTTGTTTTCCGTAGGCAAGAAAATTAACTTTTTCTGACATCGGTTAGAGCAAGAAAAAAGGATCCCCAACGGGGTACTTAGCTTTAGAAGACTTCAGGTTTGAAACCTGAAAAATGAAAATTTCAGGTAGCGGCCGACCGGCACTTGTGAACTGCTTCTGCTTCGGGCTCCTTCTCAGCAAAAAGACTGATGTAATGGCGTCTGCTGCTTGTTTTATACCCCTGACGACCTGATGTCATGGAAGAGGTGACAGCATCCGATGCAGAAATCCCAAGACTCTGGTATTTGGGCTGACTGAGGACTACCTGCAGGCAGAAAACCCAAGTGTGATGACTGCAACAGTAAAACACGAAGAACATATGATAATGCATAGATCCTGCCCTGAAACGTAGATACCTCCTGCATGACTCCCTTATGGGGATGTGCAGATAGGCTTCTTTTAAGTCTAGGGTGACTAATGTACATTTGTATACACTTACCATAAATGTAGATGTTCGAGTGTATTCAGTGTTGCAGTCATCACATTTGGGTTATCTGCCTGCAGGTAGCCCTCAGCCAGCCTGAATACCAGAGTCTTGGGATTTCTGCGTCGGATGCTGTTGCTTCTTTCAAGACGTCAGGTTGTCAGGGGTATACAACATGCAGCCAATGCAATTACATCAGTTTTTCTTACCCCAGATGTCAGGTGCTCCCCAAAATAAGAAGCATTTATATGGTGTGGAACACCCCCAGCAAAAAGCAAATACACATATTATAAGATATGCCAAACCAAAAAGGATAGTTGAAAGCAAAGACAATCAGGGGGCTGGAGGGAGGGTAACCAGGACTGCAACAGTGAATACACTCGAACATCTACATTTATGGTAAGTTTACACTATGTTCTTCATGTTTCACTGTTACAGTCATCACATTTGGGTTGATTCCCAAAGTTGAGGAAGGGTGGAGGTAGATTAAGAAGCATTAGGCCTGGCAATAAGGTCCTGTAAGCCTGCTGTGGCAAATCTAGCTCTGGATTTAGAAAAGATAGGCAAGTGGTAATGCTTGGTGAAAGTGTGTACAGAGCTCCAAGTTGCAGCTTCCAGGATGTCCCTGGTAGGGACTCCTCTGAGAAATGCAGTAGAGGTAGATGTAGCCCTAGTGGAATGTGTTCTTATCCCGTGGGGTAGGTTTTCCATGGTGCTTGTAGCAGAAAAGGATGCAGTGTGCTACCCATTTAGATATGGTTTGCTTTGAAATGGCCTTCCCCTCTGCCCCTGCAGCAAAGCTGACTAGCAGCTGGTCAGATTATCTGTGAGGCTTAGTCCTGTCCAAATAGAATCTAAGCTGCCTGTGCACGTCTAGAGAATGCAGTATCCTTTCCCCTTTATTTTGAGGATTAGGGAAAAAAAGTAGGCAAATGAATGGACTGGTTTAAAGCCACACTAGACACCACCTTGGGCATAAAAGATGAGTCCTGAGGGAAACCCTGTCCGCATGGAAGATAATGAAGGATACCACTGCCATAAGTGCCTGAAGTTCAAACACTCTTCTCGCTGAAGTGATGGCTAGAAGTAAAGCTGTTTTCCATGAGAGGAATTTCAACTCTGCTGTAGCAGCCGGTTCAAAGGGGGGGGGGTGTAAGTTTTTCCAATACAAAGTTAAGGTCCCAGGCTAGAGTGGGAGCTCTCCTGGGGGGGGGGGTCTTACATTTTTGGCCTCTCTAAAGAACTGTTTTACCAGAGGATGAGAGAAGTGGGGTGATTCAGTATTATAATGAGCCGAGATGGCAGAGGCATGAATCTTAATTGAAGAGAAGGAGAGGCCCTTGTGGAGCATTTCTGTTAAGTAATCTAGTATATGAGGTAAGCTGGGCACAGTTGTGCCCATCCCTTGACAGTGGCTCCAGGAACAGTATATTTTCCACTTTTCTGAATAGGATTTTCTAGTACTAGGCCTCCTTGCCTCAAGAATGACATCCAGCACCTGCTTACTGAGGGTTGCTAGAGGTGAGCTCAGGGGATTAGCCAGGCTGCAAAGTTCAGGGTCTGAAGCTGAGGGTGCAGAATTTGGCCCCCCTGCTGGGACAGCAGGGAAGGGGTCTGAGGCAGGTGCCATGGTTGTAGCACTGTCAGACTGCGCAAAAGAGGATACCAGTGCTGGCGTGGCCAGTCTGGTGCAATCAGGATTGCCCTTGGCTTGTCCTGTTTGATCTTTAGTAGAACCTTCAAGAGGAGAGGCAGAGGGGGAAAGGCATAGACTGAGAGGCTTTCCCAGGAAAAGGACTGGGCATCCACCTTCCAAGCTTGGTTGTGGGGAGTTCTGGTGCAGTATTTGTTCATTTGATAGTTTTGAGGGGAAACAAACAGGTCCATCTCTGGTGTCCCCCATCTGTTCCCCAAAAGTTTGAATATTTTGGGTTCCAGTTTCGAGTTGCGTGGGTCCATGAGATTTCTGCTTGTCGTCTGCCAGTGAATTTAGTTTGCCTGGTAGGAATTGAGCTTGTAGGTGCACTTGGTTGCTTATGGCTGCGTTCCACAGAGCCATGGCTAGTCCACAGAGTGAGTAGGAATGTGTTCCCCCCTGCTTGTTTATGTATCACATAACTGTGGTGTTGTCTGTCTTTACCAATAGTTGTCCTGGAAGAATAAGGCCTTTGAAGGCTGTCAGAGCATTCTGTATAGCTAACATTTCTTTTTGATTGATATGCAGGTGCATCTGCTTTGGGTTCCATTTGCCCTGAATGCACTGCCCTGCCACGTGAGCCCCCATGCATAGTCTAATGCATCTGTTGTTAGGGTTTGGGCGGCAAGGGGTAGAGTGAAAGAAAGTCTCTTGTTGTGGTTGCAGGCCTCTGCCCACCAAAGGAACTCTGCCCTTAGACACGGAATGATAGGATGTATAGTTTCCAGGTCCTGAGAATGTTGACACCACAGACTTTTTAGATACCACTGAAGTTTCCTCATATGCAATCTTGCATATGGAATTAACAGAATGCAAGAGGCCATGAACCCCAGAGCTTGCAGTATTTTCCTTGCAGAGAGCTTGGTCTTTGTGGCCAGTAGGTTGAGGTAAGTTGTCAAATAAATTTGTTTCTCTGGAGTGAGGAATGCCATCTGGGAAGTTGTGTTCAAGCTTCCTCCCAGGAATACAGTCTGTTGGTAGGGTACTAGGTATGATTTCTTTTCATTGATGGTGTACCCCAGTGAAGTTAGACGTCTCTTTATTAATGCCAGGTGCTGTAGTAGCAAGTCCTGACTTTCCACCTGAATCAGGCAATCATCCAAGTATGGGTAAATCTGAATACTTCTCTGCCTGCAAAAAGCAATGGCTGGAGCTAGGCACTTTGTGAATACACTGGAGCTAGGCACTTTGTGACTACACTAGCCGCAGTAGATAAGCTAAAGGGAAGTGCAGAGAAAGTACAGTTGTGTACCTACCATAAATGTAGATGTTTGAGTGTCTTCACTGCTGCAGTCATTACTCTTGGGTTATCCTGCTGGCAGGCTACCCGCAGTCGACCTGAATTCCAAAATCCTGGTCTGGCGTCAGTTGCTGTCGCCTCTTCCCTGACGTCAGTGCGCCAGGGGTATAAAAGATGCAGCCAACGCCATTTTCTTCAGTTTTTCTTGCCCCAGATGTCAGGTGCCCCCAAAAGGGTAGGCTTAAAAAAATTATGCCAATAAACATGCATGCACTAAAGTAAACATTTCCTTCACCTACAAGCAAATACACCACATAGGTTGTATAGAATAGAGAAGTACAGATAAAACCCAGCAAAAGAAGGGGGATGGTGGGTGGGTAACCTGGGCTGCAACAGTGAATACACTCGAACATCTACATTTATGGTAGGTACATAACTGCACTATGTTCATCGTGTTTCACTGTTGCTGTCATTAATCTTGGGTTGAATCCCAAAGCTGAGGATGGGTGGCTGTGGCTAAATAGGATTAGGAGAGGCGATGAGGCCCTGCAGAACTGCAGTGGCAAAGCCTGCTCTGGATTTAGAGTAGAGAGGTAAGTGGTAGTGCTTTGTAAAAGTGTGCACTGAACTCCAAGTTGCAGCCTCTAAGATGTCTTTGGTTGGTACTCCTCTCAGGAAGACTGCTGAAGTGGCTGCTGCTCTGGTTGAATGTGGCCTAATGCCCTTAGGCACTGATTTGCCATCTTGTGAGTAGCAGAAACGAATGCAATGACATCCATTTTGAAATTGTCTGTTTTGAGATAGCCTTTCCTTGTGATCCTGCAGCATATACCACTAAAAGTTGCTCGGTCTTTCTGAAAGCTTTACTTCTGTCCATGTAGAAGCGTAGCTGTCTGTGTATGTCCAAAGAATGCAGAAGTCTCTCACCCTTGTTTTGTGGGTTTGCATAAAAGGTAGGCAAGTGAATGGTTTGGTTAAGGGCCACACTGGGCACCACCTTAGGGATAAATGTCGGGTTTGTCCTCAGAGAAACCCTGTCTGGATGGAAAATGATAAAAGGTTCCACAGCCATGAGTGCCTGTAACTCCGAGACTCATCTTGCAGAGGTTATTGCTAGGAACAGAGTTGTTTTCAAGGATACAAATTTTATATCAGCTGTTGATGCTGGCTCAAAAGGAGGCAGTGTGAGTTTTCCAAGACATAACTGAGGTCCCATGCAGGTATTGGTGCTCTCCTTGGAGGTCTTATGTTTTTGGCCCCTCTGAGGTACTGCCTTATTAAAGCATGAGAAAAGATAGGTGGTTCAGTACTATAATGGGCTGAAATGGCAGAGGCATGGATCTTAATTGATGAAAAGGATAGACCTTTGTCCATTAAGTTAAGTATTGTAAAATCTGAGGAATATTTGATACAAACGTGTCAATTCCTTGTGCCTGGTTCCAAGCACAGAATCTCTTCCATTTTTCTGCATAGGATTTTCTGGTACTGGCCCTCCTGGCCTCCAAAATACCATCCATCACAGCTTTGGAGAGAGGAGTGTTCTGAATGGCTGCATTATCCGCCATGCTGCCAGATTTAAGGTCCTGAGTTGGCTGTGCAGGATCTGATTGTTTTGTTGGGTCAGTAAGTGAGAAATCTGAGGCAATGTCCAGGTTGGACCTTGAGACAAGTTCTTTAGGATTGGGTACCAGTGCTGGCGTGGTCAGTCTGGGGCAATCAGTATCATTTTTGGCTTCTCTTGTCTGACCTTTAGGAGTACCTTGGGGAGGAGAGGCAGTGGAGGAAAGGCATATACTGTTTTTCCAGCTGAAGGATAAGGCATCCACTTTCCATGCTTGTTTGTGATAAGTCCTTGTGCAGAATCTCTGTAGTTGGTTGTTGTGAGGGGAGGCAAATAGATCTATGTCTGGGCATCCCCATTTCCTTGTTATCATGCTGAAGACTTGTGGATCCAGTTTCCACTAGTGGGGATCCATGAGGTTTCTGCTTTGTTCATCTGCCAGAGTATTTATCTTTCCTGGCAGGAATTGTGCTTGCAGGTGAACTTGATAAGTCAATGCTGTGTCCCACAAAGTCATGGCTTGTCTGCAGAGGGGGTAGGAATGTGTGCCTTCTTGCTTGTTTATGTACCACATGTCTGTAGTATTGTCCGTCTTTATCAGTAGTTGTCCTGGATGAAGTAGATCCTTGAAAGCTGTCAGGGCATTCTGAACAGCTAGCATTTCTTTTTGATTGATATGAAGATGCATCTGGTTTGCGGGCCATGTGCCCTGAATACATTTTCCTGCCATATGGGCCCCCCAGGCATAATCTGATGCATCCGTTGTTAGTGTCTGCCTGGCTGTGGGTAAAGTGAATGGCTGCCCCTTGTTGTGATGACAGGCCTATGCCCACCATCAAAACTCCTGTTGCAGGCAAGGAATGAGGGTAATTAATGTTTTCAGGCTTTGGCAATGTTGAGTCCAAACACTTTTTAGATACCATTGTAGTTTCCTCATATGCAGTCTGGCATATGAAATTAGCAGAATGCAGGATGCCATAAAGCCCAAAGCCTGCAGAATTTTTCTTGCAGATAACTGGGTCTTTGTTGGCAACATTTTGAAGTAAGAAGTCAGTTGCCTTTGTTTGGCATGAGATAAGCCATCTGGGCAGTTGTATTTAAGCTTGCACCCAGGAATATTATCTCTTGAGAGGGTACTAGTTTTGATTTCTTTTTGTTTACTGTGTACCCTAGGCAAATTAGTAATCTTTTTACAAATGCCAGATGCTTTAGTAGAATGTCCTTGTTCTCTGCTTGAATAAGGCAGTCGTCCAAGTAAGGATATATTTGAATTCCTCTTTGTCTGCAAAATGCAATTACTGGTGCCAGGCATTTTGTGAAGACCCTGGGCGCAGTAGATAAGCCAAAGGGCAGTGCAGAGAATTGGTAGTGCATTTAGCCAGCTATGAATCTGAGGAACCTTCTGCAAGATTGTCTGATTGGAACATGCAGGTATTCCTCTTTTAGGTCCAAAGTTACAAGCCAAGCCTTCTTGCCCAGCATGGGCAGAAGCTGCTGCAGAGTCAACATTTTGAATTTTGGAACGTTCAGAAATGTGTTTAGAATAGACAGGTCCAGTATTGATCTCCAGGCTTTGTCCTTTCTGGGTACCAAGAAAAGTCTTGAGTAAAATCCTTGTTCCTGCTCTTGCTGTGGTACTCGCTGAATGGCCCTCATGTCCATGAGAGATGAAACTTGCTTTTGTGCCTCTGCCCATTGATTGTGTGGCAGGTCTAACATACCTTTTGCCCTTGGCAGGGTGTGAAAGTGGAATCTGTAGCCCTGAGACACTATGTTCAAGACCCATTTGTCCTGGGTGATCATGTGCCAATTTTGTGAAAAAAGTGCTAGTTTTCCCCCTAAGGGGGCTGCCGAAAGATAAGTGCTTGGTGCTGGAAGAGGAAAGTCATTGGGACTGTTTCCTGTATGGCTGTGATTTGTCTTCTCCGCTTTTGGAGGTAGAAGCACCCCATTGTTTAGGCCTGTATGAGCCTTGGGGCTGGGATCTGCCTCTGGGGCATCTGTATCTGCCTCTTTGTGGCTTGTCTGACACTGGAAAGGACCAATTCTTTGTAGGCCAGTTCCTGCTAAATCTGGGTGGCTACACCTGTAAGAAATCCTTAACTGTCTGCATAGATTTTGCTTTGTCCTCCATTTTCTTCAACACCTCTTCTGCTTTAACACCAAACAAAGTATCATGCTGTAATGGAGCATCTAATAATTTTGCTTTAACATGATCAGGCAGATTCTGTTCCTTTAACCAAGCATGCCGCCTAATGACAGAACCCGTAACAGCAGCCCTGCAAGAGGCCTCCAGAGAATCAAAACCACATTGCAAAGTATGCTTTCCCACTTGTTCAGTTGTATGCAATAAATCCTGCATTTCCTTGTTTTCTGCACATTCAGAATTTGTTAATGTCACTGCTTAAACAGAAAATGTTAAGTATTGCTGATATTTAAGCATACGAAATTGACAATTTAAAGCCCTCACAGCCAAGGTAGCAGAAGTGTAAACCTTTTTCCCCCATCTGTCCAGTGCCCTTGAATCCCTATCAGTGGGGATAGGGTTTTTTGCAGTGGAAGCCTTGACCCCTTTGGAACCCTGAGAAATAGCTTCTGGGTCAGCAGCAGGGTTTTTATAAAGACATTTATGTGAATCTGGAACCCTGTAGTATCTGTCTGGCTTAACAGGTGCAGGGGGTAGAGTCAGGAGACAGGCCGGACTCTGAAAATACATCATCTACAATGTCTAAAACCGGAGGGATAGAAAGAGGCCTGTGCTGAGGTAGCAAAAGAAAGTCTCTGAGCTTTTTCTTAGATTATGAGTAATCTTGGCTCTCCCTGTGGAAGTGCTCCCTCATGGTATGCAGGGTTTCCCCAAAAAAATAATCCTCAGGAGGGGAGGCTGAAGGGATAGATTCTTCAGCATCGGAATCCTCATAGGGAGGGAGGGAGAGAGTATTCCTGTTCAGAAGAGGAGTCAGAGGAAATGGAAACCTGATCTGAAGATTCATATTCTGTCTCTTGCCTAGGCCTCTTATCAGGAAGGGGATGGGAACCCCTGATCAAAGTAATTAGGTCTTCGGCCATTTTGAGCATCTGTTTTTTAAGCATGGAGGCCTGTCCATGGGCTTGCTGCACTTGTTTCTTTGTCTTTAGTGGTGCTTTAGTCTTTGCCTTTGAAGCTGTAGTCGGTTTTATATATAACTGTGTAGGCCTGAAAACACCCTCAGAAGCCGATACCTGCTCAGCGGCTCCGGACCCATCTGAGGGAATATTTTCCAAGTGTCCAATACCTTGAGTTTCCAGAGGCCTAGTCTGCTCCACGTTGGAGTCGGAAGCGGCCTGCGGCTCTGAGGTAGCGGGCGTCAGGGGCTGCGAAAGCGCCTCACTGAGAACCGGTGACTGGCTTAGAAGAAACCTCGTCGTCGGTTTTGGACCTCAGATGCCTGTCCTTTTCCTTTTCCTTACGTTTCTTGTGAATTGCAGTAGTCAGATGGCTATCCGACGACATTGTGTAATTAAATCTTCGGCCAAAGTAATGAAACGCAAAATCGTACTGACGCTTAATAGTGCATTGGTTAAATCTAGCACAAAACCTGCAATTAGCAAAGTCATGATCAGGGCCTAGGCAAGGAATACAATACGAATGGAAGTCTTTATGAGGTATTTGCTTCCCACAAGAAATACAATTATTAACTTTTTCTGACATCGGTCTGGAGCAAGAAAAAAGTTTCCCCAATGGGGTACTTAGCTTTAAATGAAGACTTTGGATCTGAAATTTGAACACAAAAATCTCAGGAGTCGGCCGACCGGCACTTGCGAACTGCTTTTGCTTCGGGCACCACGCGGCAAGAAAGACTGAAGAAAATGGCATCAGCTGCATCTTTTATACCCCTGGCACACTGACGTCAGGGAAGAGGCGACATCAACCGATGCCGGACCAGGACTTTGGAATTCAGGCCGACTGCGGGTAGCAGGATAACCCAAGAGTAATGGCTGCAAAAGTGAAACACGATGAACATCTGATAGTGCATAGAGCCTGCTCTGAAGCGAGGGTATTTCCTGCAAGATTTCCTTATGGGGATGTGCAGGTAAGCTTTTTTTAAGTCTAGGGTTGCCAGACAGGCATCCTTGGCTAGCATAGGTAGCAGCTGTTGGAGAGAGAGCATTTTGAATTTTGGAACCACCAGGAAGGTGTTGAGAATAGATAAATCCAGGATAGGATGCCAGGAGTTCTCTTTTCTGGGAACCAGGAACAGTCTTGAATAAAAGCCTTGTCCCCTTGCTGGGACAGGTTGAATAGCTTTGATGCTGAGGAGAGAAAGTATTTGCTTTTGGGACTCTATCCACTGGTTTGGGGGAGGTCTGGCAATTCACTTAGGGTTGGGAGTGAGTGGAAGTGGAATCTGTATCCTAGGGAAACAATGTTTAAAACCCATTTGTCTTGGGTAATGTATTCCCAGTTTTTTGCATTCAGACAAAGTTTTCCTCCTAAAGGTGCAAGTACTTGAGCAAGGCTTGAGGGAGTTAATAATAAGTCATTGTGCAAGTTTACCATAGGGGGTGGGCTTACTACTCCCTGTTTTGGACGTGGGAGCAGCTCACTTCTTAGATCTGTGCAGAACCTGAGACTGAAGTCCTGATGGTCTGCTGCCCCTGGGTTTGGACTGAGAAGGCCTGGAAGGGACAGGAAAGTACCAGTTCTTTGAAGGCCAATGCCTACTGAATCTAGGTGGCTGTACTTGTAAGAAATCTTTAACAGTTTACATAGATTTAGCTTTCTCCTCCATCCTTTTGAGAACTTCTTCTGCTTTATTGCCAAACAGGCACTCTAGGTTTAAGGGTGCATCCAGTAATTTTGCTTTGACATGATCTGGCAAGTTTTGTTCCTTAAGCCAAGCATGCCTTCGAAGTACAGACCCAGTGACAGCAGCCCTGCAAGATGTTTCTAAAGCATCAAAACCACACTGGCAAAGTAAGTTTACCAACTTGGTCAGCAGAATGCATTAATTCTTGTAAATCTTTGTGTACTGCACAGTCAGGAATCAACATAATTTTCTGTTTAATTAGCCCCATAATATGCTTCTGATACTTTAACATATGAAACTGTCAATTTAAAGCCCTAATGGCCAGAGTAGCAGAGGTGTATACCTTCTTACCCCATATGTCTAAAGCCCTAGAATCCATGTCAGAAGGGATAGGATTCTTGGTAGTAGTAGCCTTAATGCCTTTTGGTCCTTGGGAAATGGCCTCTGGATCTGCAGTAGGATTCTTGGAAAGGAATTTGTGAGAGTCAGGTACTCTATAGTATCTGTCAGGTTTCCTGGGAGCTGGAGGCAAAGTATCCGGGGTAAGGCTAGATTCCAAGAAAACATCATCTACAATCTCCAGAACAGGAGCGATAACTAGAGGCCTGTGCTGAGGCAGGTTTAAAAATTCCCTAAGTCTCTTTTTGGACTGAGAGTAGTCCTGGCTTTCCCAGCAGAAATGCTCCCTAAGGGTATGCAGGGTTTCACCAAAAAAAAAAAAATCTTCTGGCGGGGAAGCAGAGGGAATGGAATCATCTGCATCAGAATCCTCATAGGTAGATAAGGGTATGTCCTGGTAGTCAGAAGGAACAGAGATATCAGATTCCTGATCAGAAGAATCAGAAGGAAAATCAGTTCTAGGTCTCTGAGGGGGAAGGCTGGCTTACCCTAATTAAGGTAATAAGGTCTTCAACCATTCTAATCTTTTGTTTTTGAGGCCTGTGGGCCTGAGAATGTGCTTTGGTCATCAGTTTCCTAGGCGTAGTGCGAACTTTAGGCCTGAGAAATTCAGTATTTTTGGCTTTAAACAAAGTTGTCGGTTTAATATGAAAATTGGTAGGCCTGAATACACCCTCAGAAGCTGGTGCCTGCACAGTGGCTCCAGACCCATCCAAGGTAGAGATATCAGCAGGTTCCATAGAGGCCTGTGAATCTGTAGAAGTGGGTATCAGGGTCTGCGAAAGCGCCTCACTGAGTACCGGTGGACTGGCGACTAGCTTAACTGTAGCGTCATCGGCAGTTTTGAACCTATGTGGTCTGTCTCTGTCTTTATCCTTACGTTTTTTCGGAAGATTGGTAGTCGGATGGCTTACCGATGCCATTTCGGACTACGGAGATCAAGAGTGAAAGTATTTAGCTACAAAAATTGCCCAACAACGGATAGTTCAGGTGTTGAACAAGACACAAAACCGACAGAGAGGGATGTCATGGTCTCGGCCTAAACAGGTGATGCAGTAAGAATGAAAATCTCTATGATGTATTTGCTTTCCACAGGCAAGACAATTATTATTTTTTTCTGACATTGGTTAGAGCAAGAATAAAGGATCCCCAACGGGGTACTTATCTTTTAAAAGACTTCAGGTCTGAAACTCGAAACGAAAATTTCAGGAGTCGGCCAGCCGGCACTTGCAAACTTCTTCTGCTTTGGGCACCACACGGCAAGAAAGACTGATGTAATGGCGTCGGCTGCATGTTTTATACCCCTGACAACCTAACTTCATGGAAGAAGTAACAGCATCCAAAGCAGAAATCCCAAGACTCTGGTATTCGGGCCGGCTGAGGGCTACCTGCAGGCAGATAACCCAAATGTGATGACTGCAACAGTGAAAAACGAAGAACATCCAGGCATCCTTGGCTAACATAAGAAGAAGCTGTTGCAAGGTAAGCATTTTGAATTTTGGTACCACCAGGAAGGTGCTAAGAATTGAAAGATCCAGGATTGGGCACCAACAGCCCTCTTTCCTGGGTACCAGGAAGAGTCTGGAGTAGAATCCTTGACCTCTCTGTTCTACTGCAACAGGTTGAATAGCTCTGATATTGAGCAGGGAAAGTACTTGGTTTTGAGCCTCTGCCCACTGGTTTGGAGGAAGGTCTGGAAACCCGCTTGGAGTTGGCAGTAAATGGAAATAAAATTTGTACCCCTGGGATACAATGTTGAGGACCCACTGGTCCTGAGTGATGGACATCCAGTTTTTTTGCATGAAGGGCAAGTTTTCCTCCTAGGGGCACAAGCAATTGGGTAGGGTTGTGAAGAGGAGTAAAGAAGTCATTGTGAGCTTTTTCCATAAGGAGGTGGCTTACCACTCCCTGCTTTAGGGGTGGGGCACTCCATTGCTTAGATCTCTGCATACCCTGAGATTGTAGTTTGGGTGGTCGTGTTTCCCCTGGGTCTGGTTTGAGAAGGCCTGGAGGGGGCTGGAAAGGACCAGTGTTTTGAAGGGCAATGCCTACTGAATCTAGGGGGTTGCACTTGTAAGAATGATTTTGCTTTTTCTTCCATCTTTTTAAGAACCTCTTCTGCTTTGGTGCCAAACAACGGTCCTTATTCAAAAGAGAGTCTAGTAACTTTGATTTGACATGGTCTGGCAAGGTCTGTTCCTTCAGCCAAGCATGTCCTCTCAGTACAGAACCAGTGACTGCTGCCCTGCAAGATGCTTCTAGGGCATCAAAGCCACACTGCAATGTATGCTTACTGACTTGGCTTGCAGAGTGCATAAGCTCCTGTAATTATAGTCTGAGAAAGTAGCCACTTTTTGTTTAATGAGTTCCATAATATGTTGCTGGTACTTCGGCATGTGAACCTGGCAATTCAATGCCCTAATAGGAAGAGTTGCAGGGGTATATACATTCTTACCCCATCTGTCCAGAGCTCTGGAATCCCTGTCTGAAGGGGTGGGATTCTTGGCTGTAATAGAATTGATACCTTTAGGCCCCTGTGAAATGATCTCTGGGTCCGCAGTAGGATTCTTGTAAAGAAACATGTATCAGGTACTATGTAGTACCTGTCTGGTTTCCTAGGGGGAGGAGGTAAAGTGTCAGGAGTAAGACTGGATTCCAAAAAAACATCATCCACAACATTCAGGACAGGGGGTATAGCTAAAGGCCTGTGCTGAGGCAACTCTAAAAAATTCTCTGAGTCTCTTTTTGGACTGAGGATAGTCTTGGCATTCCCAATGGAAATGCTCTCAAAGTATGCAAAGTTGCACCAAAAGAAAAATCCTCTGGAGGGGAGGCAGAGGGAATAGATTCCTCTGCATCTGAATCCTCATAGGCAGATAAGGGCATGTCTTCATAATCAGAAATCTCAGAGTCATTGGACTCCTGGTCTGTAGAAACTGAAGGGGACTGGGTTCTTTGTCTCTCTGTAGGGGAAGGATGACTTCCCCTAATCACCGTAATAAGGTCTTCAGCCATTCTCAGCATTTTTTTTTTTGGCATGGGGGCATGGGCATGAGCTTTGGTCGTCGGTTTTCTAGGCGTACTGCGAACTCTGGGCCTAAGAAACTCGTTAGTTTTGGTTAAAAATGAAGTCTTCGGTTTGATACAAACATCGGTTGAGCGAAGAACTGCCTCAGAAGCCGGTGCCTGCACAGCGGCTTTAGACCCATCCAAGGTAGAGACAGCAGGTTCCATAGTCGAAAAAATGTCTTGAGGCATTCAGGACTCCGAATGGGTCTCAGTAGAGGCCTGTGAATCCACTGAAGTGGGTATCAGAGGCTACAAAGGTGCCTCATTGAGTATCGGCGGATTGGCGACTAGCTTAACGTAACCGTCATCGGCAGTTTTGGACCTATGCAGTCTGTCTCTGTCTTTATCCTTATGTTTTTTCAGAATATCAGTAGTTGGATGGCTTACCAAAGCCATTTCAGACTATGGAGATTGAGAGCGAAAGAATTTTGAGACAAAGATAGCCCAAAGACGAATGGTTCGGGCATTAAACAAGGCAGAAAACCGACAGCGAAGAGACGTCATGGTCTGGGTCTAAGCAGGTGATGCAGTAAGAATGAAAATCTCTGTGAGGTATTTGCTTTCCACAGGCAAGACAATTGTTAACTTTTTCTGACATTGGTTAGAGAAAGAAAAAATTATCCCCAATGGAGTACTTAGCTTTAGAAGACTTCAGGATAATTCAATTCGTAAATGAAAATTCAAGTAGCGGCCAACCAGCACTTGCGAACTGCTTCTGCTTCAGGCTCCTCGGCAAGAAAGACTGATGTAATGGCGTCCGCTGCTTGTTTTTATACCCTTGACGACCTGATGTCAGTCCTGGAGCAACAGCAACTGATGCAGAAATACTAAGTCTCTGGTATTCAGGCCAACTGAGGGCTACCTGCAGGCAGATAACCCAAGTGTGATGACTGCAACAGTGAAACATGAAGAACATCTGCCCATTGTAGGCTGAGGCAAGTTTGTGGGAGTGTGCACTGGTATGAACTTTTCAGGCATTAGGCTGCACTAGAGGTAGCTTCGTTACAGGGATCCATTAATATCTCTGGTCTCTGCTAACTTTCTCTTAAGTAAATAGTGTGGGAGAAGTGTTGGTCCTCAAGGAGGCCTTCAGAATAACCAACAGCACCCAAGACTAAACCCACAAGAGCATGTCAGTGTCTGACAGTTGCAGAGGCTTTGGCAGTAACAACCTGACTATGAGGCTGTGGAAATCCCTCTCAGACCTTATTTTTGAGCCTAGGCAAACCCCTGTATTCCAAAAGGATGACATCTGCGTTCCATTGCTTCTCCATGTGCTTAGTCTTTGACAAGTGGTTAGTACAGACCTTGGCTGGCATTGTGGCAGAATGGACCAAGTCCACATCTTACTTTGAAGCTAAATAGTCCCACAGAGATAACACACCATAGTGAACTGTCTTTGGGTTGAAGCTACCACAATAAGTGCAAATGTCCAGGTTACACTCTGGCACAGAAAAAAAAAGTAGTGTTAGTCTTTGCATGTGATTTTCTTCCTGCAGCCAAGCCATCTATAAAAGGCAATATCAGCAAATACAATGCAAATAGGAACATTTTCTGTAAAGGGGGTACATACCTGAATCCCTCGACGAAGGTTAACACACTAGGCTGACGACACCTGAAGCATGAACTTTGAGCCTTGGCAATAAACATTTAAAGAATATGTTGTCCAACACCCCTCTTATTCCACCAACATTATGATATCCAGGTGGTATAGAGCTGGATGAAGTCAGGAGTACGAAAGTAGAAGTCAGGCCAACTTGTCTACCTCCCAGCAGTTAGGAGTCCCAGATGTCATGACCGCAACAGTACATATCAGAATGAATGTCACTATGTACACAGATATGGCATTCTTGTTCTTGCACAGTTTAGTGGCTAATCTTTACACCGCATGAGCATAGCAGTTAGAGGAACTAAATATGCATCTAATAGCCTGCCAGCTTAGTTGACATAGAGGGAATAAAATCCTGATTAGGGGGGCTTGGGGCACCTGTCTGAGTTGGCATGGGGTGACAAGAAGCCTATCTCCTCGGGGGGTGGGGTGGGGGTCAGCATACGTGCTGTAGGCATCCATGGTGATACCAATACTGTGTTGCTAACCTTATACCGCATTGCGCAGGGACAGACATTTGAGGGACACATCACCATGGAGGTGGTGGTATTTTTGTCAACTCAGCATGGCCCATAAAACAGGTCTTAAAGGTCGCTGAAAACTGCAGTATGATGGCTGCTTCCTTGGTCAGTTATATTTGGCGGTGTACAGCAGCTTGCACTCATTAGAACATGCACAAGGGAATCTAGCTCATCCAAGTCAAGGCTACACTTGGAAGGAGCAGAGATCTTTTCGTGTGGGTTGCTCTGGGGGGCATCACAGGTCATGCTGGCCTCAGCAGAATGGGACAATTGGGAGCTGGCAATACAGGAATCTGACGTACAGGAGAAGCAAAGTGAAAGATACACCTATAACCATATAGAAGCATACAGCTTTCTTTTTATGTGGTAAAGCAACTTTTTTTCCTTACTATGATGCACACAATGTCAAGTTAACATTAATGTAAATGTTAAACAAAAGAACAAAACCAAAATCTTCCAGATAAATGCCTGGTTCACTAAAATAAACAGTCCATACAAAACAAGTGTAAATGAAACCAGGCAAAACAAATGGCAGCGTTCCATTTCAAAAAATGTTTAATGACAAAAACAAGTATGTAAGCGGTTTCACAGTTAATCCCACTGCTTCCTCAGATGTTTAACTAACACACAGGGGTGGCTCGTGCTATAGGACTGCGGAACTGCAGCCCTCCCACCTGTAAAATGGGTCCCCCACCTGTGCATAAAATAAAGTCCCCAGTCCCCCCCACCGAAGAACATATAAAAAATAAAAAAATATCTCGGACTCCGTGCATGCGTACTTAGTTCCTGACTGCTGTGTTAGGCAGACCAGAACTCCAAGCACACATGCTCAGGCATTCCTGAGCTCCGGACTGCTCAGTTAGGCAGTCCAGATAGGGAAGGGAGTTAACTCCACCCTTCCAACCCAGAGTTCTGTGCAGTGATGACCACACATACTGGAAGGTCACCGGACTGCATCGCCCACAGGCTGGACCAATAGCAGGAGGCTCCAGCCTCCTCACATCTCGTGGGAGTCCGAGACCACAGCATGCGTGGGCTAGTATGGAGGAAGGACAGGATTGCATTTGCACGGGCCAGTATGGAGGACCGATCGGGGAAAACAGCTGCAGAGTACGGGGGGTGTGTGTGTGTGTGTGTGTGTGTGTGTGTGTGTGTGTGTGTGTGTGTGTGCAAAATGCCCCAGTTGCTTCATGGTGGTGGGTAGAGAATGAGGCTTGAACCCTGGGCCAAGTGACAGGAGCCTGAATTCCCTACCCACCACCATTTCTAAAACATTTGCAGATTTTTGCCTCATATTTGTTCTGTTCCTCATAAAATCTGTGGTTTCTGTATTTTAGTTGCTTAAAACAGACAGTAGTGCAGTGGTAGCAGTGTTGCCTGACAGCTATGGGTTGTCTGGTTTGATTCTTGGCTGGGGTGCCTTCTGTGTGGAGTCTGCATGTCCTCCCTGTGTTTGTGTGGGTTTACTATGGTGTCCTCAGTGGATACTTGTCCCTATTTTTTGGACTGTATTCCCCCGTTTTGTGGGTTAGGGAAAAGGTGGTCAAATGTATGGATTGGTTGAGAGCCACACTGGACACCACTTTAGGCATGAAAGATGGGTTAGTCCTGAGTGAGACTCTGTCAGCATGGAAAATGATGAAGAGCTCTACAGCCATGAGTGCTTGTAGCTCTGATACTCTTCTTGCTGAAGTGATGGCCAGAAGCAAGGCTGTTTCCCAAGAGAAAAATTTTAACTCTGCTGAAGCTGCAGGTTCAAAGAAGGGCAGGGTGAGCTTTTCCAACACAAAGTTAAGGTCACAATCTGGGGTAGGAGGACTTCTGGATGGCCTTAAGTTGTTAGCCCCTGTTAGGAACTGTTTGATGAGAGAGTTTGAGAAGAGAGGAGGCTCTGTGCTGCAATGAGCAGAGATGGCAGAGGCATGAATTTTAATAGAAGAGAAGGATAGATCCCTGTGTAGTAGGTCTGCCAGGTAGTCCAGGATGAGAGGTAGGGAGGGCTGTGCTGTCCAGCTCCCTTAGCCTGGATCCAGGTACAAAACCTTCTCCAATTGTCAGCATAAGATTTCCTAGTGCTGGGGCATCTGGCCTCACGTATAACATCTAGGACATGTTTGCTCAGGCTGGCAGCTTGAGGGGTGGTCAGGGAATAAGCCAGGCTGCCAGGTTGAGGGTCTGCAATTGGGGATGCATGAATTCTCCATTCCCCTGTGTCAGGAGTGTTGGGATCTGTGGTAGGTGCCATGGTGGTAGGGGTGACAGGCTGCACAGCTGTGGGTACCAGTGCTGGCATGGCCAGTCTGAGGCAATCAGGACTGCCCTTGGTTTTTCCTCCCTTGATATGAGTGGTAGAGGGGGAAATGCATAGACTGAGAGGTATGTCCACTTGGAAGGATAGAGCATCCACTTTCCAGGCCTTGCTGTGAGGTTCCTTGGTGCAGAATTTTCTGAGCTGATGATTGGAGTGGGAGGTAAAGAGGTCGACCTTCAGGTGCCCCATTTCTGGGTTACAAGGGTAAAGGTTCTGTGGTCTAGCTGCCACTCGTGTGGGTCTAGCAGGTTTCTGCTTAAGTTGTTTGCCAGAGAGTTCAGAGAGCCTGGCAGGAATTGTGCTAGCAGGTGTAGTTGCATGGCTGAGGCCATGTGCCAAAGGGTCATGGCGAGCCTGCAGAGAGGATAAGAGTGAGTTCCTTTCTGCTTGCTGATATACCACATCACTGTGGTGTTGTCTGTTTTGCTTAGTAGAGGCCTCGGGAAGAGTAGGGGTCTAAAGGATGTCACAGTGTGCTGAACAGCTAACATCTCTTTTTGGTTGATGTGCAGATGCATTTGATTTGGGCTCCAATGACCCTGAATGCACCTGCTGTCCAGGTGTGCACCCCAGGCATAGTCTGATGCATCTGTGGTGAGGGTCTGGGCGGCATGGGGTTCTGAGAAGGGAAGTCTCTTGTTGTGGTTGCCAGCTGCTGCCCACCAAAGAAAATCTTTCCTTACACAAGGTATCATTGCTATTTCAGTTTCCAGGTCTTGAGAGTGCCGACACCAAAGGCTTTTTAGGTACCATTGTAGTTTCCTCATATACAGTCTAGCATATGGAATGAGTAGAATGCAGGAAGCCATGAACCCTAGAGCTTGCAGGATTTTCCTTGCAGTTAACTGGGTTCCGGTGGCTAGTTGAGAGAAGTAGCCTGTCAGGTAGGCTTGTTTTTCTGGAGTAAGGAATGCCATCTGGGACGCTGTGTCCAGGCTTTCTCCCAGGAATACAATTTTGTGTGTGGGGACTAGTTTTGATTTCTTTTCACTGACAGTATACCCCAGGGAGGTCAGTAGGCCCTTTGCAAAAATCAGGTGTTGTAACAGCTTTTCCTGTCTAACTGAATCAGGCAATTGTCTAAGTATGGGTAAATTTGAATATTTCTTTGTCTGCAAAAAGCAATGCTGGGAGACAGACAATTTGTGAAAACTAGAAAATACAAGAAAAAGAAAAATAATCTGGTTCCACACAGCAGTGAAGGTCAATATGTCCTTTATTGTAGTAGGTAAGCGCTTTCTCGGAATAACATCCGCTTCATCAGACCAACAAAGATAGAATAGCAGTTACATTTTTAAACACTAAAACATCCAATTAAAAATCAGATAAAATGTGCATCATAGCTAAAAGCCATGTGATAAAATACATCTGTAGAATATATAGAGCGTTAAAAATTGAATAAAACAGACTAAATGAACAATATGTACTTAAAACTGATAAATACAATAGTAAAAAATAATAAAAGATGGACTATTGAAAACTCTTATAGGTTCATAGGTTGATACTAGGCTTTCTGCCCTAGGGCATTTATAAGCCTAGCCAGAGTGTGTTTGGTTTTCACCACCCTTTTAGATTAGTTGACTGTGCCTCTGTATAGTAGGTCACAGAAGGTAGCCCTTTTAAGGTTAGTTTACTGTACCTCTGTCAAGCAGGGACACAGAAGAGATCCCAGGGGTAAACTTAGAATCGCCCATCCACTCAAGATTTCTCTTGAAGAGGGTCAGTGAGGGGCTCTGCCTAACATGGATTGGGATTTTGTTCCAGAGTGAGGGGAGCCTCTGAGATATGAATCTGTCCCTCCAGCATGTCCTATTTATTTCTGTGCTGAGGTTCAAGTCCCTGGAGCGTGTAGCTCTAAGGGATTTGGATTTCCTGAGGTGAAGCATGTCCATTAATTCTGGGTTGGACATGGCTTTATACGTCAGACACAGATCGCCTCTGAGTAGGTGGTACGCAACTGAGTAGAGCTGGAGTTTCTTTAGCCGAGCTGCATAGGGCATCTGTTTGAGCCCCTTGATCCTCTTGGTGAGGTACTTTTGGGGTCTTTCCAGTTGCTGCAGGTGTCGGGTAAGGTACATCCCAAATGGGGCATTGTATTCAATTATGGGCCTGATAAGTGATGAGTAGAGGGGCACCATGACCTCTCTTGATCTAGATGTGAATCCTTTCATGATAAGGTGGGCTATATAGAAGGTCTTTCTAACCACTTTGGGAACGTGATTGTCAAAGGAGAGATTGCTATCTACTTGGGTCCCCAAGTCCCTAATTACTTCTTCCGTACTTAATGGATTTTACCAACTATGTGGTAATTTGTGGGCGCTTTGTTTTTCCCAAGGGGATGACTATGCACTTTTTGGCATTTAGCTTTAGGCCATGGCTCTGGCACCAGTTATCTGTCTCTGTGAGACCCTTTTGGAGGATGCTTGTGTCAGCTGGAGAGTCGATTACGGCACCTAGTTTGCAGTCATCTGCGAACTTGGTCAGCCATAGTCCACCCGTGTTAGCCTGTACCTCTGAGAAATATATACCGAACAAGAGAGGTTCCAGGACTGAGCCTTGTGGGACACCACTTGTAACTGGTTTAGAGTCTGACATGGCACCTGCTATTCTGACCATTTGGGTTCTATCCCTGAGCCAGTTTGCAACCCATCTTGTGACATAGGGGTTGATATTTAAGCTGGTGAGCTTATTTATGATGCCCGAGTGGGGTATTGTTTCGAAGGCTTTTGTGAGGTCCAGGTAGGCTGTGTGGACTACCTGCTCTTCATCTATGGCTTTGGTAACTGTTTCAAAGAAGTTGACCAGGTTCAAGAGGCAAGATCTGCCCTTGACAAAGCCGAATTGGGTAGGATCCAGTGTCTGGAGGTTCCCAATGTCTTTGGTTATGATTTGCAGACCAGGCTAGTCAGGCTTATAGGGCAATAGTTTCTGGGGTCTGTTGTGGCACCACCTTTGTGGAGTGGGACCACTGTTGCTGTATGCCATTCCTTGGGTACATATCCTGTAGTAAGGCTGAGATTGAACAGTAACTTTATATGAGGGTTTAGTTCTTCTTGGAGCTCGTGTAAGATGCAGCCCGGGACACCGTCTGGTCCCATTGATGCTGTGTTTTTTGCTTTGGAGAGGGCAGCTCTCACCTGTGCATCTGTGATCTCAGGAAGGCTACACTTTGTCGGGATAGACATTTGCTCTTTTGAGGGAAGGGGGGGAGAAGTTTGCACTGAACCTTTCTGCCAGGATGTTGGCAATGTCTGTGGGTTCAGTGTATTTTTTGTCATTTTGCACTAACTCAGAGCATATCTGGGAGTTGCCTCCCAGGTTTTTAGGAGCAGTGGATAAGCCAAAGGGAAGCGCAGAGAATTTAAAGTGCATAGATCCTGCCCTGAAACTAAGGTATTTCCTGCATGATTTCCTGATTCCCTGATTGGGATGTGTAGGTATGCCTCTTTTAGGTCTAGGGTGGCTAATCAAGCATCCTTGGAAAGCACTGGTAGAAGTTGCTGGAGGGTGAGCATTTTGAATTTTGGTATCACCAGAAAGATGTTTAGAATGGATATATCGAGGATGGGGCTCCAAGTGTCCTCTTTCTGGGTACCAGGAAGAGTCTGGTGTAGAAACTTTGGCCTACCTGTTCTGCAGGAACATGCTGTACTGCCGTCATGGAGAGCAGGAAAAGAGCTTGCTTTTCGGCCTCTGCCCACTGGTTTGGAGGAAGATCTGGGAACACTTTTGGGGTTGGCAGAGTGTGGAAATAAAATTTGTATCCCTGGGACACTATGTTGAAGACCCATTGATCGTTGGTAATAGCAGCCCAGTTGCTTGTGTGGAAGGAGAGTTTTCCTCCTAGATGCACAAGCAGGTGGGCAGCAGTAAGGGGTGGAGGTGCAAAGTCATTGTGAGTTCTTACCATAAGGGGGTGGCTTTGCACTCCCTGTTTTTGAAGAGGAGGAACTCCATTGCTTAGATCTCTGCATTCCCTGGGGCTGCTGTCTGGGGGGTCTACTTCTCCTGGGTCTGGGCTGAGCTGAGCTGGCCTGGAGGGGGCAGGAAAGGAGCAGTGCTTGGAGGGGCAATGCCTACTGAACCTCAGAGTCTGGACCTAACTGTCTGCATAGATTTAGCTTTTTCTTCCATCTTTTTTAAGACCTCTTATGCCTTGGTGCCAAATAAGTTGTCTTTGTTCAATGGTGATCCAATAATGTGGATTTGACATGGTCTGGTAAGGTCTGTTGCTTAAGTCAAGCATGCCTTCTAAGGACAGAACCAGTGACTGCTGCCCTGCAAGATGCTTCTAGGGCATCAAAGCCACATTGCAGGGTGTGCTTAGTTACTTGACTTTCAGAATGCATAAGCTCTTGTAATTCTTTATTTTCTGCACAAGCAGGAAATGAAGATAATTTTTGTTTGAGGAGTTCCATTGTATGCTGCTGATATTTCAGCATTTGGCACTGACAAATTAATGCTCTAATAGCAAGAGTAGCAGAGGTGTATACTTTTTTACCCCATCTGTCTAAAGCTTGGGAATCCCTATCTGAGGGGGTGGGATTATTAGCTGAAGTTGCTTTAATTCCTTTAGGTCCTTGAGAGATGACCTCTGGGTCAGCAGTAGGATTTTTGAAAAGAAATTTGTGAGTCAGGGACTCTGTAGTACCTGTCAGGTTTCCTGGGAGCAGGAGGAAGGGTGTCATGAGTCAAACTGGATTCCATAAAAACATCATCCACAACATCCTGGACAGGAGGAATGGCCAAAGGTCTGTGCTGTGGTAAATCTAAGAATTCCCTGAGTCTTTTTTTTTACTAAGGATAGTCTTGACATTACCATTGGAAATGCTCCCTTAAAGTATGAAGGGTTTCCCCAAATGAAAAATCCTCGGGTGGAGAGGCAGAAAGTACAGTTGTGTATACTTACCATAAATGTAGATGTTTGAGTGTATTCACTGTTGCAGTCATTACATTTGGGTTATCTGCTTGCAGGTAGCCCTCAGTCAGCCTGATTAAGAAAGTCTTGGGTCCTGCGTTGGTTGCTGTCCCTTTTCTATGACGTCAAATCGTCAGGGGTATAAAACATGCAGCCGACACCATTACATCAGCTTTTCTTGCCTCAGATGTCAGGTGCCCCCCTAATGGGAAGCAATTAAATATAAAAGTACAAAGATATACCTCCAACAAAAAAGCAAATACACCAAAAAGGCTTTTAAGCATAGTAACGGAAAGTAGAGGTATATCCAAAAGAAGTTAGGGGGCTGGAGGGAGGGTAACCAGGACTGCAACAGTGAATATACTCGAACATCTACATTTATGGTAAGTGTACACAACTGTACTATGTTCTTCCTGTTTCACTGTTGCAGTCATTACATTTGGGTAGATTCCCAAAGCTATGGTTGGGAGGAGGAATTTAGATAGCATTAGGGCCAGCTATAAGGCCCTGCAAGACTGCAGTGGCAAAGCCAGCTCTGGATTTAGAGAAAATTGGCAAATGAGAATGCTTGGTGAAAGTATGTGCAGAACTCCAGGTAGCAGCTTCTAGGATGTCCCTGGTAGGGACGTCTCTGAGAAAGGATGTAGAGGTAGATGCAGTCCTGGTGGAGTGAGGTCTGATCCCCTAGGGGCTAGGTTTTCCATGGTGCTTATAGCAGAAATTAATGCAATAGCTTATCCATTTGTAAATGGTTTGCTTTGAAATAGCCTTCCCCTCTGCCCCTGCAGCAAATGCCACCAGCAGTTGTTCAGATTTCCTTTGAGGTTTAGTCCTGTCCAAGTAAAATCTAAGTTGTCTGTGAACATCTAAGGAATGCAGTATCTGTTCCCCTTTATTCTGTGGATTGGGAGAGAAGGTTGGCAAATGAATGGACTGATTAAGAGCCACACTGGATACCACCTTGGGCATGAAGGATGGATTGGTTCTGAGGGACACCCTGTCCGCATGAAAGATGATGAAAGGCTCCACTGCCATAAGGGCCTGTAATTCAGATACCCTTCTAGCTGAAGTGATTGCTAAAAGGAAAGCTGTTTTCCAAGAAAGACATTTTAAGTCTGCCTTAGCAGCTGGCTCAAAAGGAGGTAGAGTGAGTTTCTCCAAGACAAAGTTAAGGTCCCAGGCTGGGGTTGGAGCTCTCCTCTGTGGTCTCAAATTTTTGGCCCCTCTGAGGAACTGCTTGAGCAGTGGATAAGAGAAGAGGGGAGGGTTCTGTCTTATAACGAGATGAAATGGCTGAGGAGTGGATTTTAATGGAGGAAAAAGACAGGCCCTTGTGAAGCATCTCAGTTACGTATTATAAAATCTGAGGTAAATTGGGTGCTGCTGTGCTCATCCCTTAAGATTGGTTCCAGGCAAAGAATCTTTTCCATTTTTCAGCATAAGATTTTCTAGTACTAGGCCTCCTTGCCTCTAAAATGATATCTATCACAGGTTTGCTGAGGGAGGATAAAGGAGAGATTAAGTAATTAGCCAGGCTGCAAGGTTCAGTGTTAGAAGCTGAGGGTGCAGAATCCGGTTCTCCTGCTGAGACAGCAGGGAAGGAGTCTGAGGCAGGTGCCATGGAGATAACCATGACACACTGCACAGGAGGGGGTATGAGTGTTGGCATGGCCAGTCTAGAGCAATCAAAATCATCCTTGGTTTGTCCTGCTTGATTTTAGTAAAACTTTGGAGAGCAGAGGGGGGAAGGCATATACTGATAGGGTTTTCCAGCTGAAGGACAGAGCATCCACTTTCCAGGCTTGTTTGTGGGGAGTCCTTGTGCAAAATTTGTCCAATTGGTAGTTCTGGGGAGAGGCAAACTGGTCTATATCTGGGCTCCCCATTTGCTTGTCAATATGTTGAAAATCCTTGGTTCCAGTTTTCACTCATGTGGGTCCATGAGGTTTCTTAGTCCGTCTGCCAGTGTATTTAATTTTCCTGGCAGGAATTGAACTTGTAGGTGCACTTGGTAGCTCAAGGCTGTGTTCCACAATGCCATGGCTAGTCTGCAGAGGGGGTAAGAACGTGTAGCCCCCTGCTTGTTTATGTACCACATAACAGTGGTGGTGTCCGTCTTTACCATTAGTTGTCCTGAAAGAATGTGGTCCTTGAAGGCTGTCAGAGCATTCTGTACAGCTAACATTTCTTTTTGATTGACATGCAGGTGCATTTGACTTGGGTTCCATTTGCCCTGAATGCACTTCCCTGCCAGGTGAGCCCCCCCATGCATAGTCTGATGCGTCTGTTGTTAGGGTTTGGGCGGCAAGGGGTGGTGTGAAAGGTAGTCCCTTGTTTTGGTGGCAGGCCTCTGCCCACCAAAGGAACTCTAGGCGTAGGCAAGGTATGATAGGAATCATTGTTTCTAGGTCTTGAGAATGTTGACACCATAGGCTTTTTAGATACCACTTAGTTTCCTGATATGCATTCTTGCATACGGAATTAGAAGAATGCAGGAGGCCATGAACTCCAAGGCTTGCAGTATCTGTCTTGCAGATAGCAGGGTTTTTGTGGCCACTTGTTTGAAGTAGGTTGTCAAATGAATTTGTTTCTCTGGCGTGAGGTAAGCCATCTGGGAAGTTGTATTCAAGCTTGCTCCCAGGAATATAATTTGTTGACAGGGTACCAGGTGTGATTTCTTTTCGTTTATGGTGTACCCCAGACAAGTTAGAACCCTTTGTACAAAGGCCAGATGATTCAAAAGTATGCCCTGGCTTTCTTCCTGAATTAGACAATCATCCAGGTATGGGTATATTTGAATTTTTCTTTGCCTGCAAAATGCAATAACTGGAGCTAGGCACTTTGTGAATACCCTGTGCTCAGTAGATAAAGCCAAAGGGCAATGCAGAGAAAGTACAGTTTTGTACCAACCATAAATGTAGATGTTCGAGTGTATACACTGCTGCAGTCATTACACTTGGGTTATCCTGCCGTCAGGTGGTTCCCCAGCCAGCCTGAGTTCCAAAGTCTTGGTCCAGCGTCGGTTGATGTCGCCTCCTCCCTGACGTCAGTGTGACAGTGCCCCCAAATAGGTAGGCAATTCAGATTGCTAATAAAACATACATAAAAAAAGCAAACAACAACTTTCAGTTACCAGCAAATACTTCCCATAGGTAGTAAAGGGTAGAAGACATAGATACGTACCAGCAAGTAAGAGGGGAAGGAGGGAGGGAGGGTAACCTGGACTGCAGCAGTGTGTACACTCGAACATCTACATTTATGGTAGGTACAAAACTGTACTATGTTCATCGTTTTACACTGCTGCAGTCATTACACTTGGGTAGAATCCCAAAGCAGAGGTAAGCTGGTTCTATAAGGCATTAGGGGTGGCTATAAGGCCCTGCAGCACTGCAGTGGCGAAGCCAGCTCTGGATTTAGAGTATAGAGGCAGATGGTAATGCTTGGTGAAGGTATGCACTGAACTCCATGTTGCTGCTTCCAAAATATCCTTGGTAGGTACTCCTCTGAGGTAGGCAGTTTAAGTGGCTGTTGCCCTGGTGGAGTGAGATCTAATGCTGCTAGGTACAGGTTTCCCATGGTGTGTATAGCAGAAACATATACAATGTCCTATCCATTTTGAAATTTGAAATGGCTTTTCCCTGTGCCCCTGCAGCATATGCTACCAATAATTGCTCAGATTTTCTGAAAGCTTGTAACTGCCTGTGAATGTCCAAAGAATGCAGTGGTCTCTTCCCTTTATTCTGCGGTTTTGGATAAAAAGTTGGCAAGTGAATAGTTTGGTTTAGAGACACACTTGATACCACCTTTGGCATAAACGCAGGGTTAGTTCTTAAAGACACCCTGTCCTGGTGGAAAATGAGGAAAGGTTCCACTGCCATTAGTGCCTGTAATTCTGAAACTCTTCGTGCTGATGTTATTGCCAGGAGTAGAGCAGTTTTCCAAGAGATATATTTTAATTCTGCTGTGTTAGCTGGCTCAAAAGGAGGTAAAATTAATTTTTCCAAAAACAAAGCTGAGGTCCCAAGTTGGAGTAGGTGCTCTATGGGGCGGTCTTATGTATTTAGCAAAGGATTAGAGAAAATTGGTGGATCCGTGTTGTAATGAGCAGAGATGGCAGAGGGGTGGATCTTGATGGATGAAAAGGAGAGGCCTTTGTCCAGCATCTCAGTTAAATATTGTATATCTGAGGAATGTTTGGGACAAGAGGGTCAAGGCTGTGAGCCTGGTTCCAGGCACAAAACCTTTTCCATTTATCCGAATAGGCTTTCCTGGTACTAGGCCTTCTGGCCTCCAGAATGACATCCATAACAGCTTTGGAGAGAGGCATTGCTTACTTGACTAAGGAATCTTCCACGCAGCTAAGTTTAAGGTCTTTAGCTGGCTGTGAAGTATCTGACTGTTGTGCTGAGTCAGCAGATATGGGATTTGAGGCAAAATTCAGGGTGGTCCTTGTGCTAAGTTCTTTAAGATTGGGTACCAGTGCTGGCATGGCCAGTCTGGTGCAATCAGGATCATCTTTGGCTCTTTTTGCCTGGCTTTTATGAGTACCTTTGGAAGGAGAGGTAGTGGTGTGAAAGCGTATACTTGTAGGTTTTTCCAGCTGCATGAGAGGGTATCCACTTTCCATGCTTGTGGATGGTAACTCCTTGTGCAGAATTTCTGTAGCTGGCAGTTCATTGGGGATGCAAACAGATCTATGTCCGGGCTCCACCATTTCTGTGTTATCATTCTGAATATTTGTGGATTCAATTCCCATTCATGGGGATCCATGATGTTTCTGCTTAAGACGTCTGCCAGTGTGTTTTTCTTTCCTGGCAGGATTTGTGCTTGCAGATGAACTTGATAGTTTAGAGCTGTGTTCCACAAGGTCATGGCTTGTCTGCAGAGGGGGTAGGAGTGAGTGCCCCCTTGCTTGTTTATGTACCACATAACTGTGGTGTTGTCTGTCTTTAGTAGTAGTTGTCCTGGATGCAGGCAGGTCCTTGAAAGCTATAAGGGCATTTTGTACAGCTAGCATCTCTTTTTGATTGATGTGAAGATGCCTTTGTTCTGTGGGCCACTTGCCCTGAATACATTTTCCTGCCATGTGTGCTCCCCAGGCATAATCAGATGCATCTGTTGTCAGTGTTTGCCTGGCTGTGGGTTGAGTACAAGGCTGTCCCTTGTTGAGGTGACAAGCTTGAGCCCACCATCGAAACTCCTATTGAAGGCAAGGAATTAGTGGTATAACTGTTTCCAAACTTTGACAGTGCTGAGACCATACACTCTTTAGGTACCATTGTAGTTTCCTCATATGCAGTCTGGCATATGGAATTAGTAGTATCCAAGATGCCATGTAACCCAAGGCCTGCAGAATTTTTCTTGCAGGGAGTTGGGTTTTTGTTGCCATCAATTGAAAGTATTGAGTCAGCTGTCCTTGCTTGTCTGGCGTGAGATAAGCCATCTGAGCCGTTGTGTTCAAGCTGGCACCCAGGAATATTATCTCTTGTGAGGGCACTAGTTTTGATTTCTTTTCGTTTACTGTGTACCCCAGGCAACGTAATAACTTTTTTACAAACGCCAGATGCTTTAGAAGAATGTCCTTGCTCTCTGCTTGAATCAGGCAGTCGTCCAGGTACGGATACATTTGAATTCCTTTCTGTCTGCAAAATGCAATTCCTGGTGCCAGGCACTTTGTGAAGACCCTGGGCGCAGTAGATAAGCCAAAGAGCAGTGCAGAAAATTGATAGTGCATTGAACAAGCAATGAATCTGAGGTATCTTCTGCAGTTTTGTCTGATAGGGACATGCAGGTATGCCTCCTTGAGGTCCAAAGTCATGAGCCAAGCTTTCTTGCCCAGCATGGGAAGAAGCTGGTGTAGTGTCAACATTTTGAATTTCGGAACATCCAGGTAAGTGTTTAGAGAAGAAAGATCCAGAATGGGCCTCCAGGCTTTGTCTTTTCTGGGAATCAGAAAGAGTCTTGAGTAAATTCATTTTCCTTGCTCCTGTGGTGGTACCTTTTGAATAGCTCTCATGTCCATGAGTGCTGTAATTTGTTTTTGAGCCTCTGCCCATTGATTTGGTGGCAGATTTGGCATTCCTTTTAACCTTGGCAGAGTGTGAAAGTGGAACCTGTAACCTTGAGATACAATGTTGATAACCCATTTGTCTTTGGTGATCATATGCCAGTTGTGATAGAAACGTGCCAGTTTTCCTCCCAAGGGGGCTGTCAAGAGAGAGCTGTTTGGCAGCTGTAGTGGGAAGTCACTGGGGCTCCTTTTTATATGGTTGTGGCCTGTCTTCTCCTTCTTTCTGGCCTGATGCGCCCCATTGTTGAGGCCTGTAAGGACCTTGTGGTTGACCTCTACCTCTTGGACCTCTGTATCTGCCCGTTTGAGGTCTGTCTGTAACTGGAAAGGACCAATTCTTTGTTGGCCAATTTCTGCTAAATCGAGGAGGCTGTACCTGTATGAAATCCTTCACCATTTGCAAAGATTTTGCCTTATCCTCCATTTTCTTGAATACCTCTTCTGCCTTAGCTCCAAATAACACATCCTGCTGCAAAGGTGCATCCAATAATTTTGCTTTAACATGATCTGGTAACGTATGTTCTTTTAACCAAGCATGTCTTCTAATGACAGAGCCTGTAACTGCTGCTCTACAGGAGGCCTCTAAAGAATCAAAACCACATTGCAAAGTATGTTTTCCCACTTGTTCAGCCGCATGCAATAAATCCTGCATTTCTTTAAAATTAGGAGGATCTGTATCTGGAAGCATTTTTTGTTTCAACTGAGACATCAAAAATTGCTGATATTTTAGCATGTGAAACTGGCAATTTAAGGCTCTCATTGCTAAAGTTGCAGACATATCTACTTTCTTTCCCCATCTGTCTAATGCTCTGGAATCTCTGTCAGAGGGAACTGGATTCTTTGCTGATGAGGCCTTAACCCCTTTGGGTCCCTGAGAAATAGTTTCAGGGTCAGCAACAGGGCTTTTATACAGAAATTTGTGAGAGTCAGGGACTCTGTAGTATCTGTCAGGTTTAACTGGGGCTGGAGGTAAGGAATCAGGATTTAAGCTGGATTCAGTATACACATCATCCACAATATCTAACACCGGTGGAATAGCAAGGGGTCTGTGTTGAGGTAATAAAAGGAAGTCTCTGAGCCTTTTCTTAGATTCTGAGTAATTCTGGCCTTCCCAATGGAAATGCTCCCTCATGGTATGTAAGGTTTCCCCAAAAGAGTAGTCCTCAGGCGGAGAGGCTGATGGAATTGATTCCTCAGCATCAGAATCCTCATAAGGGGGTAAAGAATATCCTAGGTCTGAGGATGAATTTGAAGAAATGGACACCTGATCGGATGAGTCATAGTCTGCATCCTGTCTAGGCCTTTTATCAGGAGGGGGATGGGACCCCCTGATCAGAGTAATTAGGTCTTCGGCCATTTTGAGCATTTGTTTCTTAGGCATGGAGGCCTGTCCTGGAGAATGCTGTATTTGTTTCTTTGTTTTTAAAGGAGGCTTAGACTTAGCAGAGGGTTTAATGTTTAACTGAGTAGGTCTGAAAACACCCTCTGAAGCTACGGGTTGCTCAGCTACTTCGGATCCCTCTGTAGGGTTAGTTTCGGTAGGCTGAAAAACTTGTGCATCCGAAGGCCCAGCCATCTCCACGTGGGAGTCGGAGGCGGCCTGTGGTTCTGCAGAAGCGGTCATCAGGGGCTGCGAAGGCACCTCACTGAAAACCAGAGAACCGGCGACTGGCCTAGAGGAGGCTTCATTGTCAGTTTTGGGCCTCGGATGCCTGTCCTTGTCTTTGCGCTTTTTATGTATTCCGGTCATCGGAAGCTCCGACGGCATGGTGTAATTAAATTTTCTGGCAAAATAATGTCGGGCAAAATCAAACCGACATTTAATAGTGTGCTTGTTAAACCTAGCACAAAACCGACAACCAGTGACGTTGTGGTCTGGGCCTAGGCATGGGATACAATAGGAATGGAAATCCTTATGAGGTATTTCCTTCCCACAAGAAATACAGTTATTAACTTTTACTGACATCGGTCTGAGGCAAGAAAAAGTTTCCCCAATGGGGTACTTAGCTTTGTAGAAGACTTCGGTTCTGGATTCGGAATGTAAATCTCAGGAGTCAGCTGACCGGCATTTGCAAACTGCTTTTGCTTCGGGCACCGAGCGGCAAGAAAGACTGAAGAAAATGGCGTTGGCTGCATCTTATATACCCCTGTCGTACTGACGTCAGGGAGGAGGCGACAGCAACCGACGCCAGACCAAGACGTTGGAACTCAGGCTGACTGGGGAACCACCTGACGGCAGGATAACCCAAGTGTAATGACTGCAGCAGTGTAACACGATGAACATCTGATAGTCCGTGTAGCCTGCTTTGAAGCATAGGTATCTTCTGCAAGATTCCCCGACTGGGATGTCCAGGTATGCTTCTTTTAAATCTAGTGTTGCCAATCAGGTATCTTTGCCTAGCACAGGAAGTAACTGAAGAGTCAGCATCTTGAATTTTGGAATCTCCAAAAAGGTGTTTAGAGTAGACAGGTCCAGGATAGGATGCCATGAATTGTCTTTTCTGGGTACCAGGAAAAGTCTCGAGTAGAAACCTTGTCCCTTTTCCATTTCTGGTAACAGTTGAATACCCCCATACTTGAGAGAAAATGCTTGTTTTTGGGCCTCTGCCCACTGATTTGGGGGTAGGTCTGGCCACCCGCTTGGAAGTGAAATCTGTATCCCTGGGACACTATACTTAAAACCCATTTGTCCTGGGTAATGAGTTCCCAATTCTTTGCATGAAGAGCAATCATTCATCATTCAATCAGTTGATAAGTGCTTGGAAAATTTAAAAGGAAGCCATTGAGGAAGTTTACCATGGGGGGGGGGTCTTATAATTTCCAGATTTGGAAGTGGAGGCCCACCACTGCTTAATTCTGTATGTCCCCTGGGACTGAAACCTGGGTTTTTTGCTGTGTCTGGGTTTGGCTTGAGAAGACCTGAAAGGGGCTGGAAAGGACCAATTCTTAAAGGGTCAGTGCCTACTAAATCTAGGAGGCTGAACTTGTAAAAAATCTTTAACAGTTTGCATAGATTTAGCTTTATCTTCCATCTTTTTAAGAACTTCCTCAGCCTTGTTGCCAAACAGACGGTCCTAATTTAAAGGAGCATCCAACAATTTAGCTTTAACATGATCAGGCAAAGATTGCTTATTAAGCCAAGCATGCCTTCTGAGCACAGACCCAGTAACAGCAGCCCTGCAAGAGGCCTCTAATGAATCAAAACCACATTGCAAAGTATGCTTTCCAACTTGTTCAGCAGAATGCATTAAATCCTATAATTCTTTATTTTCCACACAGTCAGGAATTAACATCATTTTCTGTTTAAGCAGTCCAATAACATGTTGCTGATACTTTAACATATGAAACTGGCAGTTTAAAGCCCTAATGGCCAAGGTTGCAGAAGTGTAAACCTTCTTACCCCATCTATCCAGCGACCTGGAGTCTCTATCAGAAGGGGTAGGATTTTTAGCAGTAGAAGCCTTAATGCCCTTGGGCCCCTGTGAAATACTCTGGATCTGCAATAGGATTTTAAAAAAAAGGAACTTGTGGGACTCAGGGACCCTGTAGTATCTGTCAGGTTTTCTGGGAGCAGGAGGCAGGGAATCAGGGGCCAAACTAGATTCCGAAAAAGCATCATCAACAATGTCTAGTACAGGAGGAATAGCTAAAGGCCTATGCTGAGGTAGAAGGAAATCCCTAAGCCTCTTTTTGAATCAGAAAAATCCTGGCTTTCCCAGTGGAAATGCTCCCTTAGAGTATGTAAGGTTTCCCCAAAAGAAAAATCTTCAGGAAGGGAAGCAGAGGGAATGGAATCCTCTGCATCATAATCTTCAAAAGTAGGTAAGGGCAAATCCAGATCATCAGAAGAATCGGAAAAAACAAAATCCCGATCAGAAGATTCATAGTCAACTTCAGTCCTACACCTCTTAGAAGGGGGAGGGGGTTGGCTACCCCTGATTAGAGTTATTAGCTCTTCAGCCATTCTTTTCATTTGTTTTTTAGGCATAGAGGCCTGAGCATGAGGCCTGGGCATCGTTTTTTTAGGCATAGATCAAGATTTAGGCCTAAGTAAAAAAGGAGGCGTCGGTTTAATATGCAAGTCCGTAGGCCTGAATACACCCTCAGAAGCCGGTGCCTGCACAGCGGCTCTGGACCCATCCAAGGTAGAGACATCTGCGGGTTCCATAGTTGAAGCATCTCAATGAATGGGTCTCAGTAGAGGCCTGCGAATCAGAAGTAGCGGGTATCAGGGGCTGTGAAAGCGCCTCACTGAGTACCGGCAAACTGGCGACTGGCTTAGGAGAAGCGTCGTCGGCAGTTTTGGACCTCAGCAGCCTGTCACTGTCTTTATCTTTGCGTTTTTTCGGAATCCCAGTAGTCGGATGGCTAACCAATGACATTTCTGGATAATTAAACAGAGAACCGAAACATTTAGAGTTGAAAATATACCGACGATGGATAGTGCGCTGAGTAAATAAAGCACAAAACTGACAGCAAGGTACATCGTGGTCAGGGCCTAGGCAAGGAATACAGTACGAATGAAAATCTTTATGAGGTATTTGCTTTCCACAAGTAATGCAATTATTAACTTTTACTGACATCGGTAAGGAGCAAGAAAAAGTTTCCCTAATGGGGTAATTAGCTTTAGTTGAATACTTTGGTTCTGAAACACGAAAAGGAAAATTTCAGGAGTCAGCCGACCGGCACTTGCGAACTGCTTCTGCTTTGGGCACCACAGGGCAAGAAAGACTGATGTAATGGCATCGGCTGCATGTTTTATACCCCTGACGACCTAACATCACGGAAGAAGGGACAGCAACCGACGCAGGACCCAAGACTTTGTTAATCAGGCCGAATGAGGGCTACCTGTAAGCAGATAACCCAAATGTAATGACTGCAACAGTGAAACACAAAGAACATTGAATGGATTCCTCTGCATCATCCTGATAAGCAGAGAGGGGTTGCATATCTTCATATTCAGATGCATCAGAGTCATTGGACTCCTGTTCAGATAAAACTACTGGGGGCAAGTCTCTCTTTCTTTTGGAAGGGGTAGCCTGGCTTCCCCTAATAAGCATAATAAGGTCTTCTGCCATTTTAAGCATTTGAGATTGAGGCAAGGAAGCAGGTACCTGAGCTTGGGTCGTCGTTTTTTTGGGTGTGGTTCGTACCCTGGGCCTTAGAAACTCGGTAGTTATAGAAAGAACTGAAGATGTAAAAGACGTTGTCGGTCTGTGTCGAGTATCGGTAGTGCAAAGTACTTCCTCAGAAGCCAGTGCCTGCTCAGTGGCTCCAGACCCATCCAAGGTAGAGACATCTGCAGAATCCTTAGTCGAAGAAGAGTCTCGCGGCATACCGGACTCCGAAAGGGTGTTGGTAGCGGCCTGCGAATCCACAGAAGTGGCCATCAGAGGCTGCAAAAGCACCTCACTGAGGACCGGAGAACTGGCGTCTAGCTTAGCGTAAGCGTCGTCGGCAGTTCTGGACTTGTGCAGTCTTTGTCTTTATCCTTAAGTTTTTTTGGAAGATCGGTAGTCGAATGGCTTACCGAAGCCATATTGGAATTCGGGGACTGTGAGTGAAAATATCTAGCTACAATAACAGACCAACGATGTATAGTTCTGGCATTGAAAAAAGCACAAAAGCGACAGCAGGGGACATCGTGGTCTGGGCCTAAACAGGTGACGCAGTAAGAATGGAAATCTCGGTGTGGTATTTGCTTTCCATAGGCGAGACAATTGTTAAGCTTTTCTGACATCAGTTAGAGCAAGAAAAAAGGATCCCCAATGGGGTACTTAGCTTTAGAAGACTTCAACTTCAATTTGGAAATGAAAACTCGGATAGCGGCCGACTGGCACTCTTACAAACTGCTTCTGCTTCGGGCTCCTTGGCAAGAAAGACTGATGTAATGGCGTTGGCTGTCTGATTTTATACCAATGATGACCTGATGTCAGTTCTGGAGTGACAGCAATCAACACAGAAATACTAAGCCTTTGATATTCGGGCCGACTGAGGGCTACCCCTGGCAGGATAACCCAAATGTGATGACTGCAACAGTGAAACACGAAGAACATCTTCCCTGTTCAACATCCACTCGTGATGTGGAGAGGATGATCTGTTGAGAACATCTCCTTCTTGGTTGTTTTGGGATGGGATGTAGGTTGCCTGCAAGGATAAGTCGTTTCTGGAGGCTAGGTCTCAAATCTGTATTGCTATCATGCATAGGAGATAGGACTTTGTCCTGCCTTGTTTGTTGAGGTACCACATGACTGTGGTATTGTCTGTGAAGATTTGAAGGGGACCTAGTTGCAGGATTGGGAGAAAGGCTTTAAGGGCAAAAGAAAGTACAGTTGTATACACTTACCATAAATGTAGATGTTCAAGTGTATTCACTGTTGCAGACATCACATTTGGAGTAATCCCTGCCAAGGTAGTCCTTGGCCGGCCCGAATACCAGAGGCTTAGTATTTCTGCATCGGTTGCTATCGTTGAGGACTGACGTCAGGTTGTTAGTAGTATAAAGTAAGGCAGCCAACGCCATTACGTCAGTTTTTCTTGAACTAACCTGTCAGGATCCCCCCAAGTAGGAGGCCAGGTCCTGGTAGAAGAACCCCAGCAGTGGAAAATAAATACCAATATGTCCCTTGTATGGAAAGAAAGAGAATAAAGGGGGATGGAGGGAAACCAGAACTGCAACAGTGAATACACTCGACTACCAATATGTCCCTTGTAAGGAAAGAAAGAGAATAAAGTGGGATGGAGGGAGGGAAACCAGGACTGCAACAGTGAATCCACTCGAACATCTACATTTATGGTAAGTCTACACAATTGTACTATGTTCTTCATGTTTCACTGTTGCAGTCATCTCATTTGGGTAGATTCCCAAAGCTGAGGAAATGGGTGGAGGCAGTCAAGGAAACTAGGGGCTGGCTGGGATGCCCTGCAAGCCTGTAGAGGCAAACCCTGCCCTGGATTTGGAGGAGAGAGACAGGTGGTAATGCTTGGTAAAAGTGTGAACCCAGGTGGCAGCCTCAAGGATGTCCCTGGTGGGGACTCCTCTTAGGAAAGCTGCAGAGGTGGGGGCTGCTCTGGTGGAGTGTCCCCACCACCTTGGGTTGAGGCTTTCCATGCTGTTTGTAGCAGAAATGGATGCAGTGAGCTATCCATTTAGAAATGGTTTGCCTGGAGACGGCTTTGCCTTCTGCCCCTGTAGCAAAGCTAACCAGCAATTGCTCAGACCTTCTGAAGGATTTAGTCCTGTCCAGATAGAATCTGAGTTGTCTGTGCACATCTAGGGAGGGAAGAATCATTTTCCCCTTGTTCTGGGGATTAGGAAAGAAGGTGGGCAGATGAATGGATTGGTTGAGAGTCACACTGGACACCACCTTGGGCATGAAGGATGGGTTAGTTCTGAGGGATACCCTGTCTGCATGGAAGGTGATGACACAGCCGTGAGTACATGCAGCTCAGAGACTCTTCTGGCTTAAGTGTTGGCCAGAAGGAAAGCTGTCTTCCAGGAGAGAAATTTTAGCTCTGCACAAGAAGATGGTTCAAAAGGGGGCAGGGTGAGCTTTTCCAAGACAAAGTTAAGGTCCCAAGCTGGCATTGATGCCCTTCTTGGGGGCCTCAAGTTGCTAGCCCCTCTGAGCAACTGTTTGATCAAAGGGTGTGAGAAAAGGGGCTGCTCAGTGGGAAAATGAGCAGAAATAGCAGAGGCATGAATTTTTACAGAGAATAAAGAGAGACCACTGTGTAGTAAGTCAGTTAAGTAATCCAGGATGAGAGGGATGAAGGGCTGTGCCGTACGGACTCCCTTAGCCTGGATCCAGGTGCAGAACCTTTTCCATTTATCTGCATAAGACTTTCTGGTGCTAGGACATCTGGCCTCACAGATAACATCCAGAACCTGTTTACTTAGAATAGCAGATTGGTTCGGAGTTAGGGAATAAGCCGCGCTGCCAAATTGAGTGTCTGCAATTTGGGATGCATGAATTCCCCTTCCCTCTGGGTCAGAAGGTTTGGAATCTGAGGAAGATGCCATGGAGGCAGCGGGGACAGGGTGCGCAGCAAGGGGTACCAGTGTTGTCGGGGCCGGTCTGGAGCTATAAGAATGGCCTTTGGTTTTTCCTCTCTTATTTTGAGCAGTACCTTGGGGATGAGAGGTAGGGGAGGAAAGGCATAGACCAATAGACTGACCCAAGGGAAGGACAAAGCAACCACTTTCCAAACCATGCAGTGATGCTCCCTGGTGCAGAATTTTCTGAGCTGATGGTTGGTGTGGGAGGCAAAGAGGTTGACCTTCGGGGTTCCCCATTTATGAGTTAATAGGGTGAAGGTACTTCTGTCGAATTGCCAGTCATGTGGGTCCAGAAAGTTTCTGCTTAATTGGTCTGCCAGAGAGTTGAGAGATCCTGGTACGAATTGTGCTAACAGGTGTAGTTGCATGGAAGAGGCTGTGAGCCAAAGGGCCATGGCCATCCTGCATAGAGGGTAGGAGTGAGTCCCTCTCTGCTTGTTGATGTACCACATGACAGTGGTGGTGTCTGTTTTGATCAGAACCACCCCTGGAGAGAGAAGGGGCTTGAAAGTTATCAAGGTGGGCTGCACAGCCATCATCTTTTTTGACTGATGTGCAGAGGGATTTTCTGAGGTCTCCCATTGGCCCTGTATGCACCTGCCATCCAGTTGTGCACCCCAAGCATAGTCTGATGTTTCTGTGGCGAGGGGTGGGGAGAAGGGCAGTCCCTTGTTTGTGGGAGCATGCTGTTGCCCACCAAAGAAATTCCTTTCTGAGGCAAGGAATTATAGGTAGAGGAGTTTCCAGGTCTTAAGAGTGTTGACACCAAAGGCTCTTTATGTATCACTGAAGTTTCCTCGTGCAGTCTGGCACATGGAATGAGTAGTATGCAAGATGCCATGAACCCCAGATCTTCCTTGCAGATAGCTGGGGCCTGGTGGCTAGTTGACAGAAGTAGGTAGTCAGGACAATTTGTTTCTGTGGAGTAAGGAATGCCATCTGGGATGCTGTGTCCAGACTTGCTCCCAGGAAGATTATCCTTTGGGTGGGCACCTGTTTGGATTTCTTTTCATTGATTGTGTATCCTAGGGAGGATAGTAGTGTCTTTACAAAGGCCAGGTGCTTGAGCAGCTTCTCCTGGATGTCTGCTTGAATAAGGCAGTTGTCTGAATATGGGTAAATCTGAATATTTCTTTGTCTGCAAAAGGCAATGGCCGGAGCTAGACATTTTGTAAAAACTCTGGGAGCAGTAGACAAGCCAAAGGCAGTGCTGAAAACTGAAAGTGTTGAGATCCTGCCCTGAAGCAGAGATATTTTCTGCATGATTCCCAGATAGGAATGTGGAGATAAGCCTCTTTTAGATTTAGGGTGGCTAGCCAAGAGTCCTTGGAGAGCATGGGTAGTAGTTGCTGGAGGGTGAGCATTTTGAATTTTGGGATCACCAGGAATGTGTTTAGAATTGATCAAGGATGGGCACCAGAAAACGTCTGGAGTAGAAGCCTTGGCCTATCTGTTCTGCAGGAAAGTGCTCTACTGCTCTCATAGAGAGAAGGCAAATTATTTGCTTTTGAGCCTCTGCCCACTGATTTGGTGGTAGATCTGAGAACCCTTTTGGGTATGGAAGGAAAATTTGTATCCCTGAGACAATGTTCAGAACCCATTGGTCCTGGGTTATGGTGGCCCAGGTGCTTGAGTGAAATGAGAGTTTTCCTCCTAGGGGTAAGTGAAGGTGGGCAGAGGAGGAGGTGAGTCATTGTGAGTTCTTACCATAAGGGGGTGGCTTCGAACTCCCTGATTTTGAAGTGGAGGTAATCCACTGCTTAGATCTCTGCATTCCCTGGGGCTGCTGTCTGGGGGGGGGGGGGTCTGTTTCCACGAGGTCTAGGCTGGGCTGGTTTACTCGGAGCAGGAAAGTACAGTTGTGTACCTACCATAAATGTAGATGTTCGAGTGTATTCACTGTTGCAGTCATTACATTTGGGTTATCCTGCTGGCAGGCTACCCGCAGTCGGCCTGAATTCCAAAGTCCTGGTCCGGCATCGGTTGCTGTCGCCTCTTCCCTGATGTCAGTGCGCCAGGGGTATAAAAGATGCAGCCGACACCATTTTCTTCAGTTTTTCTTGCCCCAGATGTCAGGTACCCCCAAAAGGGTAGGCTAAAAAAACATTGCTTATAAATGCATGCACTAAAATAAACAATACCTTCATCTACAAGCAAATGCACCACATAGGTTGTATAGGATAGAGAAGTACAGATAAGTCCCAGCAAAGAAAGGGGGATGGTGGGTGGGTAACCTGGACTACAACAGTGAATACACTCGAACATCTAGATTTATGGTAGGTACACAACTGTACTATGTTCATCGTGTTTCACTGTTGCAGTCATTACACTTGGGTAGAATCCTAAAGCTGAGGTTGGGCGGCTGGGTCTAAATAGAATTAGGAGTGGCTATAAGGCCCTGCAGAACTGCAGTGGCAAAGCCTGCTCTGGATTTAGAGTAAAGAGGTAAGTGGTAGTGCTTAGTAAAAGTGTGCACTGAAGTCCAAGTTGCAGCCTCCAAAATATCCTTGGTTGGTACTCCTCTGAGGAAGGCTGCTGAGGTGGCTGCTGCCCTGGTAGAATGTGGTCTAATGCCCTTAGGCACTGATTTGCCATGTTGTGAATAGCAGAAACGAATGCAGTGTCCTATCCATTTTGAAATAGTCTGCTTTGAGATAGCCTTTCCTTATGATCCTGCAGCATATGCCACTAAAAGTTGCTCGGTCTTTCTGAAAGCTTTAGTTTTGTCCAAGTAGAAGCATAGCTGTCAGTGTATGTCCAAAGCATGCAGAAGTCTCTCCCCTTTATTCTGTGGGCTTGGATAAAAAGTAGGCAAATGAATGGTTTGGTTAAGAGCCACACTGGACACTACCTTAAGCATAAATGTTGGGTTTGTCCTTAGAGAAACCCTGTCCGTATGGAAGATAATAAAAGGTTCCACAGCCATTAATGCCTGTAACTCTGAGACTCTTCTTGCTGAAGTTATTGCTAGGAGCAGAGCTGTTTTCCATGATAAGAATTTTATCTCAGCTGTATTGGCTGGCTCAAAAGGAGGCAGTGTGAGTTTTTCCAAGACAAAATTGAGGTCCCATGCAGGTATTGGTGCTCTCCTTGGAGGTCTTATGTTTTTGGCTCCCCTGAGGAACTGCCTAAGCAATGGATGTGAAAAAATAGGTGGGTCTGTATTGTAATGAGCTGAAATGGCAGAGGCATGGATCTTAATTGATGAGAATGATAGGCCTTTGTCCAGCATCTCAGTTAGATATTGTAAAATCTGAGGAATATTTGGAACAAGCGTGTCAATTCCTTGTGCCTGATTCCAAGCACAGAATCTCTTCCATTTTTCTGCATAAGATTTCCTGGTGCTGGGCCTCCTGACCTCCAAAATAACATCCATAACCGCTTTAGAGAGAGGTGTATTCTGAATGGTTACACTATCCGCCATGCAGCTAGATTTAGGGTTCTGAGTTGGCTGTGCAGGATCTGATTGTTTTGTTGGGTCAGTAAATGAGGAATTTGAGGCAATGCCCAGGCTGGGCCTTGAGATAAGCTCCTTAGGATTGGGTACCAGTGTTGGTGTGGCCAATCTGGGGCAATCAGTATAATTTGTGGCTTCTCTTGTCTGACCTTTAGGAGTACCTTGGCGAGGAGAAGCATATACTGTAAGGCTTTTCCAGCTGAATGACAAAGCATCCACTTTCCATGCTTGTTTGTGATACGTCCTTGTGCAGAATCTCTGTAGTTGGCAGTTGTGAGGGGAGGCAAAAAGATCTATGTCTGGGCATCCCCATTTCCTTGTTATCATGCTGAAGATTTGTGGATCTAGTTTCCACTTGTGAGGGTCCATGAGGTTTCTGCTTAGTTCGTCTGCCAGAGCATTTGTTTTTCCTGGCAGGAATTCTGCTTGCAGGTATACTTGGTAGGTCAATGCTGTGTTCCACAAAATCATGGCTTGTCTGCAGAGGGGGTAGGAATGTGTGCCCCCCTGCTTGTTTATGTACCACATGACTGTGGTGTTGTCCGTCTTTATCAGCAGCTGTCCTGGATTAAGTAGGTCCTTGAAGGCTGTCAGGGCATTTTGTACAGCTAGCATCTCTTTTTGATTGATGTGAAGATGCCTTTGGCTTGGGGGCCATGTGCCCTGAATACATATCCTGCCATGTGGGCCCCCCAGGCATAATCTGATGCATCTGCTGTTAGTGTTTGCCTGGCTGTGGGTAAAGTGAATGACTGTCCCTTGTCGTGGTGACAGGCCTGTGCCCACCATCGAAACTCCTGTTGCAGGCAGTGAATGAGTGAAATTAATGATTCCAGGCTGTGGCAATGTTGAGTCCAAACACTTTTTAGATAACATTGTAGTTTCCTCATACGCAGTCTTGCATATGGAATTAGCAGAATGCAGGCGGCCATGTAGCCCAGAGCCTGCAGAATTTTTCTTGCAGATAACTGGGTCTTTGTTGCCATGCTTTCAAAGTAAGAAGTCAGTTGCCTTTGTTTGTCTGGCATGAGATAAGCCATATGGGCAGTTGTATTTAAGCTTGCACCCAGGAATATTATCTCTTGAGGGGGTACTAGTTTTGATTTCTTTTCGTTTACTGTGTACCCTAGGCAAATTAGTAATCTTTTTACAAACGCCAGATGCTTTAATAGAATGTCTTTGGTCTCTGCTTGAATAAGGCAGTCGTCCAAGTAGAGATATATTTGAATTCCTCTTTGTCTGCAAAATGCAATTACTGGTGCCAGGCATTTTTTGAAGACCCTGGGTGCAGTAGATAAGCCAAAGGGCAGTGCAGAGAATTGGTAGTGCATTGAGCCAGCTATGAATCTGAGGTATCTTCTGCAAGATTGTCTGATTGGGACATACAGGTATTCCTCCTTGAGGTCCAAAGTTACAAGCCAAGCCTTCTTGCCCAGCATGGGCAGAAGCTGCTGCAGAGTCAACATTTTGAATTTCGGAACGTCCAGAAAAGTATTTAGAATAGACAGGTCCAGAATTGGTCTCCATGCTTTGTCCTTTCTTGGTACTAAGAAAAGTAGAGTAAAATCCTTGTCCCTATTCTTGTTGAGGCACTGGCTGAATAGCCCTCATGTCCATCAGAGATGAAAAGTATTTTTGTGCCTCTGCCCATTGATTGTGTGGCAGATCTGGCATACCTTTTGCATTTGGAAGGGTGTGAAAGTGGAACCTGCAGCCCTGAGAGACTATATTTAAGACCCATTTGTCCTGGGTGATCATGTGCCAATTTTGTGAAAAAAGTGCTAGCTTTCCCCCTAAGGGTGCTGCCAAAAGATAAATGCTTGGTATTAGCAGAGGGAAGTCATTGGGACTGTTTCCTATATGGCTGTGATTTGTCTTCTCCGCTTTTGGAGGTAGAGCCCTGGGGCTGTTGTCTGCCTCTAGGGCATCTGTATCTGCCTCTTTGTGGCCTGTCTGACACGGGAAAGGACCAATTCTTAGAAGGCCAGTTCCTGCTAAATCTGGGTGCTGTACCTGTAAGAAATCCTTTACTGTCTGCATAGGTTTAGCTTTATCCTCCATTTTCTTCAACACCTCTTCTGCCTTAACACCAAACAAAGTGTGGTGTAATGGAACATCCAATAATTTTGCTTTAACATGATCAGGCAGAGTCTGTTCCTTTAACCAAGCATGCCTTCTAATAACAGAACCTGTTACAGCGGCCCAGCAAGAGGCCTCCAGTGAATCATAACCACATTGCAAAGTATGTTTTCCCACTTGTTCAGCTGCATGTAATAAATCCTGCATTTCCTTGTTCATAGGTTCATACTAGGCCATCTGCCCTAGGGCATTTATAAGCCTAACCAGAGTGTGTTTGGCTTTCGCCACCCATTTTAAATAAACTTTGCTATGCCCTTTTTCGAGGTTAGTATACTGTGCCTCTGTCTAACAGTGACACAGAAGTGATACCCGGGGTAAACCTACGATCTCCCATCCACTCATCAAGATTCCTCTTGAAGAGAGTCAATGAAGGACTCTGCCTAACCTGGACTGGGATTTAATTCCAGAGTAAAGGGAGCCTCTGGGTTATGAATCTTTCCCTCCAGTATGTCCTATTTATTTCAGTGCTGAGGTTCAAGTCTCTCGAGAGCGTAGCTCGATGGGATTTGGATTTTCTGAGGTGCAGCATGTCCATTAATTCCGGGTTGGACATGGCTTTATACGTCAGGCACAGATCGCCTCTGAGCAGGTGGTATGCCACTGAGTAGAGCTGGAGTTTCTTTAACCGGGCAGCATATGGCATCTGTTTGAGCCCTATGATCCTCTTGATGAGGTACTTTTGGGGTCTTTCCAGTTGCTGCAGGTGTCTGGTAAGGTACATCCCAAAAGGGGCATTGTACTTAATTATGGGCCTGATGAGGGATGAGTAAAGAGGCACGATGACCTTCCCTGATCTAGATGTGAATCCCTTCATGATTAGGTGGGCTATATAAAATGTTTTTCTAACCACTTTGGCCAAGTGGTTGTCAACTCAGAGATTGCTATCAACTTGGGTCCCCAGGTCCGTAATTACTTCTTCTGTACTTAATGGATTACCACCTATGTGGTAATTTGTGGGCACTTTGTTTTTGCCAAAGGGGATGACTATGCACTTTTTGGCATTTAGCTTGAGGCCATGGCTCTGGCACCAGCTGTCTGTTTCTATGAGGCCCTTTTGGAGGATGCTTGTGTCGGCTGGAGAGTCAATTATGGTGCCCAGTTTGCAGTCATATGTGAACTTAGCCACAGTCCTTCCGTGTTGGCCTGTACCTCCGAGAAATATATACCGAACAAGAGAGGTCCCAGGACTGAGCCTTGGGGGAAGCCACTTGTAACTGGTTTGGAGTCTGACATGGCTCCAGCAATTCTAACCATGTGGGTTCTGTCCTTGAGCCAGTTTGCAACCCATCTAGTGACATAGGGGTTTATATTTAAGCTGGTGAGCTTATCTATAATGCCCGAGTGGGGTATTGTATCGAAGGCTTTTGCGAGGTCCAGGTAGGCTGTGTGGACCACTTTCCCCTCGTCAATGGCTTTGGTGACTGTTTCAAAGAAATCAACCAGGTTTAAGAGGCAGGATCTGCCCTTAACAAAGCCGAACTGGGTAGGATCCAGTGTCTGTAGGTCCCCAATATCTTTATTTATGATTGGTCTCAGAACATTCAGAATTTGTCAACATTTTCTGTTTTAGTAGAGACATTAAGTATTGCTGATATTTAAGCATATGAAACTGACAATTTAAAGCCCTTACAGCCAAGGTAGCAGAAGTGTAAACTTTTTCCCCCATCTGTCCGGTGCCCTAGAATCTCTATCTGAGGGGACAGGGTTTTTTGCAGTAGCAGCCTTGACCCCTTTGGGACCCTGAGAAATAGTTTCTGGGTCAGCAGCAGGGTTCTTATATAGAAATTTATGAGAATCTGGAACCCTGTAGTATCTGTCTGGCTTAACAGGTGCAGGAGGTAAAGAGTCAGGAGACAGGCCGGACTCTGAAAATACATCATCTACAATGGCTAGAACAGGTGGAATAGCAAGAGGTATGTGCTGAGGTAGTAAAAGAAAGTCTCTGAGCCTTTTCTTAGAATCTGAGAAATCTTGGTTCTCCCAGTGGAAATGCTCCCTCATGGTATGCAGGGTTTCCCCAAATGAGTAATCCTCAGGAGGAGAAGCTGAAGGAATAGATTCTTCAGCATCAGAATCCTCATAGGGAGGAATAGAATATCCCTGTTCTGAAGAGGAGTCAGAGGAAATGGAAACCTGATCAGAGGAATCATATTCAGTGTCTTGCCTAGGCCTCATCAGGAGGGGGATGGGAACCCCTGATCAAAGTAATTAGGTCTTCAGCCATTTTGAGCATCTGTTTCTTAGGCATGGAAGTCTGGCCTGGAGAATGCTGCACTTGTTTCCTTGTCTTTAAAACTGTTTTAGACTTTGTCTTGGATGCTGAGGTTGGCTTGATATAAAGCTGTGTAGGTCTGAAAACACCCTCAGAAGCCGATGCCTGCTCAGTGGCTCTGGTCCCATCTGAGGGATTAGTTTTCGAAGGCCCAATACCTTGAGTATCCAGAGGCCTAGTTGTCTCCACGTGTGAGTCGGAGGCGGCCTGTGGCTCTGAGGTAGCGGGTGTCAGGGACTGCAAAAGTGCCTCATTGAGCACCAGCGAACCGGCGACTGGCCTAGAAGAGGCTTTGTCGTTGGTTTTGGACCTCGGATGCCTGTCCTTTTCTTTTTCCTTGTGCTTTTTATGAACTCTGGTCGGCAGCTGTTCCAATGGCATTATGTAGTTAAACCTTCGGCCAAAGTAATGAAAAGCAAAATCGTACCAACGCTCAATAGTGCGTTAGTTAAATCTAGCACAAAACCGACAACTAGCAACATCATGGTCAGGGCCTAGGCAAGGAATACAGTAAGAATAAAAATCCTTATGAAGTATTTGCTTCCCACAAGAAATACAATTGTTAACTTTTTCTGACATCGGTCTGGAGCAAGAAAAAAGAAGTTTCCCCAACGGGGTACTTAGCTTTATTGAAGACTTCGGATCTGAAATTCAATTTCAAAAATCTCAGGAGTCGGCCGACTGGCACTTGCGAACTGCTTTTGCTTCGGGCACCGGCGCAAGAAAGACTGAAGAAAATGGCGTCGGCTGCATCTTTTATACCCCTGGCGCACTGACGTCAGGGAAGAGGGGACAGCAACCGACGCCAGACCAGGACTTTGGAATTCAGGCCGACTGCGGGTAGCCTGCCAGCAGGATAACCCAAGTGTAATGACTGCAACAGTGAAACATGATGAACATCGGACCAGTGCTTGGAGGGACAATACCTGCTGAACCTAGAGGGCTGGACTTGTAAGAAATCCTTAACTGTTTGCATAGATTTTGCTTTTTCTTTCATCTTTTTTAAGACCTCTTCTGCCTTAGTGCAAATAAGTTATCTTTGTGCAAGGGGGCTTCCAACAATTTAGATCTGACATGGTCTGGCAGGGGTTGTTCCTTAAGCCACGCATGTCTTCTAATGACATAACTAGTGACTGCTGCCCTGCAGGAAGCTTCTAGGGTGTCAAAGCCACAGTGCAAATTGTGTTTACTTGGCTTACAGAATGTATTAAGTCTTGTAAATCTTTACATTCTGGCCAAGCAGTAAGGGAAGACATTTTTTGTTTAAGGAGTTCCAGGGTATGTTGCTGAAATTTCAGCGTATGGAACTGATAATTTAGTGCCGCGATAGCAAGAGTAGCTGAGGTGTATACTTCTTTAGCCCATCTGTCCAATGCTCGGGAATCCCTGTCTGAGGGTGTGGGATTCTTAGCAGAGGTTGCTTTAATCCCTTTTGGCCCTTGAGAAATGACCTCAGGGTCAGCTGTTTGATTTTTAAAAATATATTTGTGGGAGTCAGGGACTCTATAGTACCTGTCTGGTTTTCTGGGAGCAGGAGGTAGGACATTAGGTGTCAAGCTGGATTCAAGGAAAACATCATCCACAACATCCAGGACTGGAAGGATGGCCAAGGGTCTCTGTTGCTGAAGATCTAATAATTCCCTGAGTCTCTTTTTAGATTTAGGGTAGTCCTGACTCTCCCACTGGAAATGCTCCCTTAATGTATGCAGGGTTTCCCCAAAGGAAAACTCCTCTGGGGGAGAGGCTGAAGGAATGGAGTCCTCTGCATCAGAATCCTCATACGTGGAGAGGGGTTGCATGTCTTCATAGTCAGATGCATCAGATTCGTCTGACTCTTGTTCAGACAAAACTACAGGGGACAGATCTCTTTTCCTTTTTGAGGGGGTAGCTTGGCTTCCCCTGATCAGCATGATAAGGTGTTCTGCCATTTTAAGCATTTGAGACTGAGGCAAGGTAGCAGGTGCCTGAGAGTGAGTCGTCGGTTTCTTGGGTGTGGTTCAATCCCTGGGCCTAAGAAACTCGGTTTTTAAAAGAACGGTAGTCGCGAAAGAAGACATCGGTTTATGTCGAGATTTGGTAGTGCGAAGGACTTCTTCGGAAGCCATTGCCTGCTCAGCGGCTCCAGACCCATCCAAGGTAGAGACGACCGCAGGATCCTTAGTCAAAGAAGAGTTTTGCGGCATTCCACTGAGTACTAGAGGACTGACAACTAGCATAACAGAAGCGTCGTCGGTAGGTTTGGACCTGTGCAGTCTGTCTCTGTCTTTATCTTTACGCTTTTTCAGAAGATCTGATGTTGGATGGCTTACTGAAGCCATATCGGAATTCAAAGACTGTAAACGAAAATATCTGGCTACAATAAGGGTCTGACGACGGATAGTTCTGGCATTGAACAAATCACAGAAGCAACAATGGGTGACGTAGTGGTCTGGGTCTAAACAAGTGGCAGTAAGAGTGGAAGTCTCGGTGTGGTATTTGCTTTCCACAGGTGAGACAATTAACTTTTTTCTGACATTGGTTAGTGCAAGAAAAAAAGGATCCCCAACGGAGTACTTGGCTTTAGAAGACTTCAACTTCAATTCAGAGACGAAAACTCAGGTAATGGCCAACTGGCACTCATGCTAACTGCATCTGCTTTGGGCTCCATGGCAAGAAAGACTGATGTAATGGCGTCAGCTGCCTTACTTTATACTACTGACGACCTGACGTCAGTCCTCAAATGACAGCAACTGACACAGAAATACTAAGCCTCTGGCATTCGGGCCGGCCGAGGGCTACCCTGGCAGGGATAAAGTACAGTTTTGTACCTACCATAAATGTAGATGTTCGAGTGGTTATCCTGCCGTCAGGCGGTCCCGCAGTCGGCCTGAATTCCAAAGCCTTGGTCCGGCGTCGGTTGTCGTCGCTTCTTCCCTGACATCAGTGCGGCAGGGGTATAAAAGAGGCAGCCAACGCCATTTTCTTCAGTTTTTCTTGCCCCAGATGTCAGGTGCCCCAACTAAGAAGGCAAAATAAGAAACTTGCAAAACATACCTTAGTGCAAAACAATGGTACTAGTTGTAAGCAAATACACCATACAGACACGCATCCCAAAGGCTGAAGTACATGGAGGTATAAGAAAAGCCTTGTTAGGTAGAGGGGATGGTGGGAGGGTAACCTGGACTGCAGCAGCATAACCACTCGAACATCTAAATTTATGGCAGGTACAAAACTGTACTATGTTCATCGTGCTATGCTGCTGCAGTCATCACACTTGGGTAGAGTCCCAAAGCTATGGTTGGGTGGTAGGAGCTAAACTGGGTTAGGTGCAGCTAAGATGCCCTGCAGAACTGCAGTGGCAAACCCAGCTCTGGTTTTTGAGTATAGAGGAAGGTGGTAATGCTTGGTGAAGGTGTGCACTGAACTCCAGGTAGCTGCCTCCAGAATGTTCTTTGTTGGGACTCCTCGGAGGAAGGCTGCTGAGGTTGCTGTAGCCCTGGTAGAGTGAGACCTAATACTAGCAGGCACTGGCTTCCCATGGTGTGAGTAGCAAAAGCTGATGCAATTTGCTATCCATTTGGAGATGGTCTGTTTTGAAATAGCCTTTCCTTCTGAACCTGGTGCATAGGATACCAGGAGTTGGTCAGACTTTCTGTAGGCCTTTGTCTTGTCCAAATAGTAACGTAACTGTCTGTGAATGTCCAAAGAGTGAAAGAGTCTTTCTCCTTTATTCTGTGGGTTTGGATAAAAGGTGGGCAAGTGTATGGTTTGATTGAGAGCCACTCTGGATACTACCTTTGGCATGAAGGAAGGGTTGGTGCATAGAGATACTCTGTCCTGATGGAAAATGATGAAAGGTTCCACTACCATAAGTGCCTGCAGTTCTGAGACTCTGCGTGCTGAGGTGATAGCCAGCAGCAGGGCTATTTTCCATGACAAGTATTGAAGCTCTGCTGAAAAAGCTGGTTCGAAAAGAGGAAGTGTTAACTTTTCCAGAACAAAATTTAGATCCCAAGTTGGAGTTGGTGGTTTTCTGGGGGGGTCTTATATTCTTTGCCCCTCTGAGAAACTGCCTTAGCAAAGGATGAAAGAAAATGGGATGAACCGTATCATATTGGGCTGAAATGGCTGAAGCATGGATCTTTATGGATGAGAAAGAAAGGCCTTTGTGTAGCATCTCAGTTAGATATTGGAGTATGTGTGGAATATTTGGGATGTCATGATTTAGGCTTCTGGCCTGGCTCCATACACAAAATCTTTTCCATTTGTCTGAGTAAGTTTTTCTGGTGCTGGGCCTCCTGGCCTCCAAAATCGCATTCTGGACGTCCTTTGAGAGAAGTGTTGTTTGATAATTTAAGGTATTTTCCATGCAGCTAGATTTAAGGTCCTTAGTTGACTGTGAAGGACAGCAGAGGGAATTGAGGTAAGATCCATGGAGGGCTGCGAGTCAAGTTTCGTAATACTGGGTACCAGTGTTGACGTGGCCAGTCCGGAGCAATGAGGATCATCTGTGGTCTCTCTGATCTGGCTTTCAGTAATACCTGGGTCAGTAGAGGCAGAGGTGGGAAGGCGTAGACTGACAATGCTGTCCAACTGAATGATAGGGCATCCACTTTCCAGGCCAGGGGATAAGTCCTTGTGCAAAATTTTTGTAGCTGGAAATTTTTGGTTGAGGCAAACAGATCTATGTCTGGTGGTCCCCACCTTTGAGTTATCATTGAGAATATTTGTGGGTGTAGTCTCCACTCGTGAGGGTCTGTCAAATTTCTGCTTAATTTGTCTGCCAAAATGTTTTCTTTTCCTGGCAGGAATTATGCTTGCAGTTGTACTTGGTAAGTTAATGCTGTGTTCCACAAGTCCATTGCCTGTCTGCATAGTGGGTAGGAGTGCGTTCCTCCTTGTTTGTTTATGTACCACATTACTGTGGTGTTGTCCGTCCTTATTAGAAGTTGTCCTGGATGCAAGAGGTCCTTGAAGGCTGTTAGTGCATTTTTTACAGCTAGCATCTCCTTTTGATTGATGTGTAGTTGCCTTTGGTTTGCAGACCATTTGCCCTGTATGCATTGTCCTGCCATGTGTGCACCCCAGGCATAGTCTGATGAATCTGTTGTCAAGGTTTAGTTTGCTGGAGGTGAGACAAAATGAAGGTCCTTGTTTGCTTGGCATGCTTGAGCCCACCATAGAAACTCTTTTTGAAGGCAGGAAATTAGAGTTATACTTGCTTCGAGGCTGTGTCTGTGTTGGGACCATACACTTTTTAGGTACCATTGTAGTTTTCTCATATGCAGCCTTGCATATGCAATTAGTTGAATGCAGGATGCAATGTACCCCAATGCCTGCAAGAATTTCCTTGCAGTGAGCTGGGTAGAAGTTGCCATCCGTTTGAAGTACTGAGCCAGTTGTTTTTGCTTGTCTGGCGTGAGGTAAGCCATCTGGGCCATTGTATTCAAGCTGGCACCCAGGAAAATTATTTCTTGTGAGGGTATTAGTTTTGACTTCTTTTTGTTCACTGTGTACCCTAGGCAACTTAGCAACTTTGTTACAAATGCCAGATGCTGTAGTAGGATGTCTTTGCTGTCCGTTTGGATCAGGCAGTCATCCAGATATGGATAAATTTGTATTCCTCGCTGTCTGCAGTACGCAATTACTGATGCCAGGCATTTCATGAATACTCTGGGCGCAGTAGATAAGCCAAAGGGCAATGTAGAGAATTGATAATGCGTTGTGCCTGCCAAAAATCTGAGGTATCTTCTGCAATCTTGTCTGATAGGGACATGCAGGTATGCCTCCTGGAGGTCCAACGTTACCAGCCAAGACTCTTTGTCCAGCATGGGAAGAAGCTGCTGTAGTGTGAGCATTTTGAATATGGGAATGTCCAGGTACGTGTTTAGAATTGAAAGGTCTAAGATGGGTCTCCAGGCTTTGTCCTTTCTTGGTACTAGAAACAGTCTTGAGTAAAATCCTTGACCTTGCTCTTTTGCAGGTACCTTTTGAATTGCTTTCATGTTCATGAGAGCTGAAATTTGCTTTTGTGCCTCTGCCCATTGGTTTGTTGGCAGATTTGGCATGCCTCTCATCTGTGGTAAAGTGTGAAAATGAAATCTGTAGCCTTGGGTAATAATATCCAGAACCCATTTGTCCTTTGTTATGATGTGCCAGTTTTGTGGAAAAAGAGCCAGTTTTCCTCCTAGAGGTGCTGCCTGGGCAATTTTGCTTGGCAGGTGAAGAGGAAAGTCATTGAGTTTGTTTTCTGAAGGGTTGAGATCTGTCGTCTCCCCCTCTTTGAGTTGTTGTTTGCCATTGTCTAGGCCATGAAGGTACCTTGTGCCTGGCCTCTGCCCCTAGGGCGTCTGTACCTGTCCCCCTTTGGGGTCTGTCTGAAGCAGGAAAGGACTAGTTTTTTGATGGCCAGTTTCTGCTGAAGCGAGGAGGTTGTACCTGTAAAAAATCTTTTTGCATTGATTTTGCCTTTTCTTCCATCTTCTTTAAAACTTCCGCTGCTTTGACACCAAATAACGCATCCTTTTGCAGTGGAGCATCCAGTAACTTTGATTTGACACGTTCTGGTAAGGTCTGCTCTTTTAGCCAAGCATGTCTACGTATTACAGACCCTGTGACTGCTGCTCTGCATGAGGCCTCCAAAGAATCAAAAACCACACTGCAAGGAATGTTTTCCCACTTGTTCTGCTGCATGCAACAAATCTTGCATCCCTTTGAAATCTAGTTGATCTATTTGAAGGATCATTTTCTGTTTTAACTGAGTAAGCAAGTACTGCTGGTATTTAATCATGTGGAATTGGCAGTTTAATGCCCTCATGGCCAAAGTGGCAGAGGTATACACTTTTTTCCCCCATCTTTCTAATGCCCTGGAATCTATTTCTGCAAGTAGTGGATTCTTAGCAGTAGAGGCCTTAACCCCTTTGGGACCCTGGGAAATGGTTTCTGGGTCTGCAGCAGGGCTTTTATATAAAAACTTGTGAGAGGCAGGGACTCGATAGTATCTGTCTGGTTTAGGTGGTGCTGGAGGTAAGGAATCTGGATTTAGACTGGATTCAGTGTAGACATCATCCAGAATGTCTAAAACAGGAGGAATGGCTAGGGGTCTATGCTGAGGTAGAAGAAGAAACTCACGGTGTCTTTTCTTGGAGTCAGAGTAATCTTGTCCTTCCCAGTGAAAATGCTCTCTCATGGTGTGCAGGGTTTCCCCAAAAGAGAAGTCTTCAGGGGGGGAAACAGAGGGAATAGACTCCTCAGCATCTGAGTCTTCATAGAGAGGGAAGGGATAATCCTGTTCCTCAGAATCTGCTGAGGAAATGGATTCCTGGTCAGAAGGAGGTAAATCTTCCTCCAGTCTAGGCCTTTTGTCAGGAGGGGGATGGGAACCTCTGATAAGGGTAATCAGGTCCTCCGCCATTTTGAGCATCTGTTTTTTAGGCATAGGGGCCTGTGTGGGAGTGTGTGGACCCTGTTTCTTAGCCTTTGGAAGTTTAGCATATGACTTAATGGAGAGAGTCGTCGGTTTAAAGACACCTTCTGAAACCGAAGGCCTGTCCATAGTCTCTGGATCGCCGCCAGTGCTGGCATCTGCGAGTTGAGGAGGAACCGGCTCCAGTGGCCCAGTAGATTCTGACTGAGAGGCAGTCGTATTTTCTAAATCTGCGGTAGTCAGGGGCTGCGTAGGCGCCTCACTGAATACCGAAGATCTGGCGGCAGGCCTAACCGAGACCTCGGTATCTGGTCTAGGTCTAGACTGCCTGTTTGTCCTTGCGTTTTTTAAACATAGCGGTTGTCGGAGGTTCTGACGACATAATGTAGTTGAATTTTCTGCCAAAATAATGTCGGGCGGTGTCAGCCCAATGCTTAATAGTGCGTTTATTAAACCTAGTGCAAAACCGACAACCAGAAATGTCGTGGTCTGGGCCTAGGCAAGGAATACAATAAGAATGAAAATTCTTATGAGGTATTTGCTTCCCACAAGAAATACAATTATTAACTTTGTCCGACATCGGTCTGAGGCAAGAAAAGTTTCCCCAATGGGGTACTTAGCTTTATAGAAGACTTCGGCTGAAATTCTGTTCGAAAATCTCAGGAGCTGGCCGACCGGCACTTGCGAACTGCTTCTGCTTCGGGCACCGCGCAACAAGGAGAAAATGGCGTCGGCTGCCTCTTTTATACCCCTGCCGCACTGACGTCAGGGAAGAAGCGACGACAACAGACGCCGGACCAAGGCTTTGGAATTCAGGCCGACTGCGGGACCGCCTGACGGCAGGATAACCCAAGTGTGATGACTGCAGCAGCATAGCATGATGAACATCCCCAAATGTGATGACTGTAACAATGAAACACGAAGAACATCTGCTATCATCTCCCTCACATTGATATGTTTTTTCTGGAGGGTAGGGTGTCAGTTCTCCTGCACCATGAGGCCTTTCATGGTAGCCCCCTAGCCCAGGTCCGATGCTTCTGTATGCATGTATTGAGCTGATTTGGGTGGGTGGAATGGAAGGCCTGGGTTCATTTGCTGTATCCACCACCTTAATTCTGCTTGGAGGCAGGGTAAGAATGGGATCTGAAATTCTAGACGGTGGTTGTGTTGGGACCACACATTCTTCAAATAGCACTGCAGTTTTCTCATATGCATCCTGGCCAGAGGCAGCATAGGAATGGTGGCTGCCATAAGGCCCAGAACCCATAGGAATTGTCTTGCTAACAGCCGTTGTACCTGAATCAGGTCCTGTAAGCTGGGCAGTAAGGGAGAGAACTTTGTCCTGAGGGAGGAATGCTTGCATCTGGTCTGTTCTGATCCTGCATCCCAGAGAGATTTTGTCCTGCTGTGGGGTTGGGGATGACTTGGGGAAGTTGAGGGTGAACTCTAAGCTTTGTAGCAGGAACATAGTGAACTGCAGATGTTTTTTTTAGGGTGACCTCTTTTTCTGCAAGAATGAGGATGTCATCTAGGTAGGGGTAAATTTGAATGCCTTTGGTTCTGCAATAGGCTACTGCTTGGGCCAGGCATTTTGTGAATACCCTGGATGCAGTAGATAAATCAAAGGGCAATGCTGTAAATTGAAAGAAACAGGGCTCAGTAAAACATAAGTACTTTCTGTGACAGGGTTTTACAGGGATGTGGAAGTAGGCTTCCATAAGATCCGGAGGAAAATCAATAACTGGCGTTGGAGTGGCCTCCGGTATCAGAGGTATCGGTAAAGCGGTGTCTTCGGTTCGGAGCGGTGGAATAACCGACTCAGAGGGAACCGGGGTACTCGCGGTTAGTTTAGTCGTGGTGTCGGTGGAAGACGCGGGCCGAGGATGTCGGTCCCGGTCTTTTCGTTTCTTAGGAGTCTGCGTTGTCGGTTGTTCCGACGGCATTGTATAATGAAATTTGTCGCCGAAGAAGTCTTCTGCGAACTCCGCCCGGTGCCTGAGTGTGCGCTTATTGAAGCGAGCACAGGTGACACAGGCCGAGACGTCATGGTCTGGGCCAAGGCAAGGGAGGCAGTAAGAGTGGAAATCCTTATGAGGTATTTGTTTACCACAAGACAAACAATTATTTACTTTTTCAGTAATTTCTGACATCGGCTGAGGCAAGAAAAGGTCCCCAACGGGGTACTTAGCTTTTTTGATGACTTCGGTTTCAAAGAATACAGGAGCTGACCGACCGGCACTTGCGAACTGCTTCTGCTTCGGGCACCGCGCGGCAAGAAAGACTGAAAAAGATGGCGTCGGCTGATGCTTATATACTCCAGCCGCCCTGACGTCGGAGAGAAATGTGACATCAGCCGACGTTGGACCCAGACTTTGGAATCCGGCCGACCGAGGGCTGCCTGAGGCAGGACAACCCATATGTTATGACTGCAGTTGCATTCTTGAAGGACATCACTCTGGAAGATGGAACTCTTAGGAAGAGGTTTAGAAAAGCCAGATCCAGAATTGGTGTCCAAGGGCTGTCCTTTTTTGGTACTAGAAATAACCTTGAGTAAAAACCTTTTCCTTCTTGTCCTGGAGAGACAGGTTCTATAGTTCCATGTTCAGAAGATCCTGTATGATCTGGAGAATAAGGTGTAGTTGATTCTTGCGTTGGAATGGAATGCCCCTTGTAGGGGGTCTTTCTTTCAAAGGCAGGGAATATCCCTCTTCTACTATTGCCAGAACCCAGTGATCTGCGGTGATAGTTCTCCAAAGGGGTAGGTAGTGGGAGAGGAGGGCTGACAAGGGGAGGTGGGCAAGGCAGTCATGTGTTGTTGGAACCACTTCTGTCATGAAAGGGCTACCTTTGGGTAGGGTTTGAGGAAGCTGGTCTGGAAATTATCCATCTTCCTGGCTCCTTTCCTATGTCTGGAAGAGGAAGGAGTAGCAGAGGAGGGGGTCCCCCTGACAAAGGTAGTCTTGGCTGGGTAATTCCTGTAGTATTTAGGAATGGGGAACACCAGAAGGTGTTTAATATCTTGAAGCTCCTTGCTTTTCTCCTGAAGGTTTTTAAAGAGTTCTACAGACTGTTTCCCAAATATGAGATTGCGGTCAAGAGGGGCATCAAGAACTGGACTTGAAGTCCTCCACCAGGGGTTGAAGGTGAACCCAAGAATATCTGCATAGCCCTGATGCGGGAGTAGACCTTGCAGAAACCTCTGCTGCATCATATCTGCATCTAATTGAATGTCTGGCCACTTGAGAAGCCAGGGAGAGTTTTGATGCTACCTCTGTCTTGTTAGGGGAGTCAAGCAAGGAGGACAGGAGAGTAGAGGCTGGGGATACTATGTCCAAGCATATTTTATCATACGAGTTTGGTAGTTGATAGCTCTGAAGGCTAGGGTGGAGGAGGTATAAACCTTCTAGCCTATCCTGTCCATATTCGTACTGTCCTTGTCAGTAGGTAAAAGAGACGAGGTGGGTATTAATCTTGACTGCTTGTCAGGGGATACAGCAATCACTGCCGGGTCAGCCAAGAAAGGTTTTACCAGCAATTTCTGTTCATCAGGCACGTTGTAAAAATGGTCAGGTCTCTTAGGGACAGGTGGCTGTGAATCAGGATTTTTTGATGCTGAAGAAAATGCATCAAGATAAGTGGGTATAACTGGTGGGATGGCAGATGGAGAGAGATTCTACTTGTAGTAATTCAAAACACCTCTTTTGAGTTTGTCATTTGAGAAGTATCTCATTTGAAATATTCTTTCATTTTGGTAATGGTCTCCCCAAAGGTGCTGTCCTCTGGGGGAGAGTCCCCTTGCATGGATTCCTCATCAGGGGAATATATCAATAGAGAGGCAATCTGTGATGAGTAAGTAATTGACTCATCGGATGAAGAGGAGTAAACCTCCTCCTCTTTGCCTACATGAGGAGTGGGAAGATGGATTGAAGTAGCTGAGGAAGGCCTAGGGCTGAGAACAGGAATGGTGGAGGGTGAAGAGGCTAAGGGTCATGAAGGTCTGTATCAAGGACTGAGTGAAGAATTGCCAGTCAGATAATCCCTCAGCAGAGGGAGATTTTCTGTTTCCTTTTTAATGGAGTAGTCCTGGGAGAGGGCCTAGTTTCATGGACCTTTGTTGGAGCTGGGGCTTCAGGTTCTGGAATTCTAGTTGAGCGTCCGGTGAGGCCTAGTTCCCCCTCAACATCGGTAGAAACCAACATCTGAACTCCCTCCATGGACATGCCAGTAGTTACATTAAAAGTAGCTTCCTTGAGGGGAGTCGAAGAAGTAGACGGTTCTAATAAACGTTCCTCAACTCCTAAATTGGAAGCTGGCAGGGCATCTGATGGTGGAGGGGCAGAATTAGAAGGCCATAGCAACTTGGCCTTTTTGTGTGGAGGCTCCGCCTGGGTGGGCGACTCTGGATCTATCCTAAGCGCTAATTTCTTTAGCCTCTGATTTCCTAAGTAAAGATTAAGGGTGGTGAGATGGTTTCTGAGTATCTTCGGGATGCAGGACTGGCAAACTGGACAAAAGGTATGGTCGTGTTCTTGGCCTAGGCAAAAAAAAAAACGTAACGGTCATGCGAGTCTTTATGTGGAATCTGACGCCCAAATTGGCATTCACCCTTCTTGGCAGACATCGGCTAAAGGGGGGGGGGGTGGCAAACCAAGCTCAAGCAATAGGAAAAAACAAAATCCCCAACGGGGTACTTGCCTTTAGGCATCTTGATAGTAGAGGAACGATGAGACTTATCTGACGTTCAACTGCGGCTGAAAAGTTCTGAGGTCTGTGCATGGAGACGTCACATTTAAGCTCCCTGGTTTATGGCCCTATGTGTGACATCCCACATACCTACAGCAACCAGGCTTAAGCTTTTGTATAGTAGCCAATGTTTGGGTCGAGAATCCCACACTAAGAATACTGCAACATGTGAACAGAAGGACATCCCCAGACACAATGAATCCTGGGAAGTCCCAAGGAAGGACGTGCCTGAGCACTCTGGAACCAAAGGATGCTCTGCTTCTGGAGACCCTATCCAGCTTATAATGAGCAACAAACGTGTGAGGAATGGACCAAGTGGCCGTAGAACAAATATCTAAGTGCATGCTAGCAGAGAAGGCTAAAGCGGTAGGAACTGAAGGAAGAGAATGTGCCCTACATGGATAAGACAACTCCACCTTCCTAAGACAGTAAACCATGGAAATGCAATTAGAAATCCATTTAGAAATAGTAATTTTAGAAACTGCTTGGCCACTCCTGTTCAATGAAAAAACTACGAAAAAGAAGTTATGTACATACCATAACGTTCCATGTTTGTTGTCCTTCATCTCGCCTTCCTTCTTGTTGGTTGGGTTCAGAGCTGATCCTCGGCTCCAACTTGGGACAATTTACTATAGCTTGAGAACTTTTACTGACTCAAGGCTAACCCCTATCCCAACATACCTAGCAGTAGCTACCCAGATCTCATTTGTAATAGCCCACACTCGACATACATAGTAAAAAACAAATTTTACTAAGCTCTTATACATTTAAGGTAGGAAGGAAAGAGTAAAACAATGCATGGTTAACTAACCTGGTATGTCAGCAGGAAACTCTGCCAGTGTAACCAATAAAGGAACTCCTCTCGAACCTCCAGGAAGGGGGAAGGAGGGGGGATGCAAGAAGGAAGGTGAGATGAAGGACACCAAACATGGAACATTATGGTAGGTACATAACTTCTTTATGTTATGTTGTCCCATCTCACCTTCATTCTTGCTGGTTGGGACCGCGTCCCCAGCACCTGGATCTTGGATGGCTCATTGGAACAAACTTCAAGACCATGGAACCAAAGAATGCCCTATTTCGGGAGACCACATCTACTTTGTAATGAGTGATAAAGGTATGAGGATTTGCCCATGTTGCTGCTGCACAATCGAATCTAAAGGCAATTTAGCTTGGAAGGGAACAGAGGTGGCTAAGGCTCTGGTTGAATGTCCTGTGGCCCTCCCTGGAAGCGTCTTTTTATGCAAAGCATACAAATAACTGATTGTGCCATTTTGATAAAGTCACTTTTGAAACTGGAGAACCTTGTTTATTGTCAGCAAAGGGTACAATTAGTCTGATTTTCTAAGGTCTTTGGTCCTGTGTAAATAAAAACTTAATCGTCTATGAACATCCAATATACTCTGCCTTGTTGCCATAATTGGGGAAGAACACAGGAAGCTCAATGGACTGATTTAAATTATACTCTGAACATACTTTTGGCAAAAATGAAGGAATGGGCCTAAGAAAGAGACTACCTTTGTGAAAAATGAGATACGGCGGGTGAACAGACAAAGCATGTCATTTGGAAACCCATTTAGCTGAGGTGATAGCAACCAAGAAAAGAGTTTTCCAAGACAGAAATTCAGGGGACAAGATGCTGCTGGTTCAAAAGGTGGAAGAACCACAGAAGCTAAAACCAAGTTTAGGTCCCGGGGGGGTTCTCTTACCAGGGGCTGTAAGAGTACCACGTAAGAATGCTCTGCACAACTTATGGGACATGATGTTAGAACCCAAGTCTCCTACATGAAAATTGGAGATGGCAGCTAGTTTGTTACTAATAGTAGCTGCAGCTGCCCCTCATTCAAAGGTTTCGGCCAGAAAATCAAGAATCTTGTGAAAAGGAGCAGTGAAGGGATCAATATCATTACTCTTCACCCAATAAGAGAACCTCTTCCATTTGCTAGTGTAAATCTTCCTGTTAGTGGGCTTGTGAGAGGACACTAAGGTGTGTTGTACAGCCAGGGAAATGTTTGGGAGCCTGGCTAAGGCTGGAAGTGGAGGAACCAAGCAGCGAACTTGAGTGTTTAGAGGGAAGGATGAAGCCCGCCCGACTGATGCATCAGGAAGTCCAGAACTGGGTTCAGTATCCAAAGCTCCAGTTGAAGATGATGGCGAAGAAATGGGAAACATATTTGATGAGGCCAGTAAGGAGCAATGAGGATGGATTTGCAACTCAGCGACTCTGCTTTCGGAAGTATCTTTGGAATTAGAGGGAAAGGTGGAAAAGCATAGAGTAGTCCCGGAGGCCAATCGTGAACAAGTGCATCCCTGGGTGACTGTCCTGGACTGGGGACTAGGGTGAAGTAGCTGCTTCATTTGTTGAGGGGAGTGGCAGAAATATCACAGCATGGCTAGCCCCCATTTGCGAAAAATCAAGTCCGCAACTTCTTGCTTCAGGGACCACTCGTGAGGCATGAGGATAACCCTGCTAAGCCTGTCTGCTATCACAATGGATTTCCCAAATATGTGCATCGCAATCAGAAAACGTTCAGCAGACATCGCCCATTGCCATACTCGAAGCGCCTCCCGACACAAGGGGTAAGATCTGGTCCTGCCCTGCTTGTTGATGTACCATACCACTGACATATTGTCTATTTGAATTGCAATGGTGCCGGTAGGTAGAGAGTCTTGGAGTGCTTGCAATGCCAGAAGCACCGCTCTCATCTCTAGAACACTGATGTGCAAATGGTACTCGTGAGGCTGCCACATTCATTGGACAGTATGTCCCAGATAATGCCACCCCACCCTATCTGGGAGGCATCCATGGTCACTGTGGCTACTGGATGGGGGTCTAGAAAGGGTCTGCCCAGAGTCACTAGGGGGGAGACAAGCCACCATACTAAGTCCTTTTGTAAATTTCTGTGATCAAGATCATGTGTGACATTGGTAAATCTTGGAAGGACCACTGAGCAAAAAGAAGCCACTGCGGAATCTGCATGTGGAAGCGTGTCAAAGGAACTAGTGTAATTGCTGTGGCCATTGAGCCCAAGACTTGTAATACTTCTCCTGCCTGAATTCTCGTCTACTTTATAAGAAAGGAAACTTGCTGACGAATGGTTGACACCCTGTCTTGAGGCAGCTTTGCTATCATGCGCCTTGTATCTAAGTCTGCCCCTATAAAGGTAATAGATTGACAAGGCAGACTTTTCGTAGTTTATGGTGATGCCTAGCTGGGAACAAGTTTGGATTATGTAGTCCTGTGCTTTGATCAGTGGATGCATGGTGGTAGCAGTGAGGAGCCAGTCTAGATATGGAAATACCTGGAATCCTAGATTCCTCAGGTGAGCTGCGACCACTGCCATATACTTGGTGAGCACCCTGGGGGCTGTGGTGAGATCAAAGGGCAGGGCTCTGAACTGATAATGACCGACTCCCAGCCAGAAGTGTAAGAATCTCCTCGATTGCCTGTCCATTTTTATGTGGTAGTATGTGTCCTGGAGATCTATGGAGCACATCCAATTGTCCTGACCCAAGAAGGGAAGAATGGACTGCAGTGTTACCATCCGGAACTTAGTCTTTTTTTTACAGATTTTTTTAGCTTGCTGAGATCCAAAATGGGTCTCCAGTCCCCTGTCTTTTTTGGAACTAAAAAGAACCTTGAGTAAGTTCTGGATTTGATGTGGTCTGTGAGGACTTTTTGGATGGCTCTGTTTTTTAGCAATCTTTGGATCTCTAGGATTGTGTGATCCTGAAGACTGGGTGGAACATCTGGGATAGAACATTTTTCTTTTGAGGGTGTAAACTGGGAAAAAGGAATTTTGTAACCCCTGGATATTACTGACAGTACCCATGTTTCTCTCGTGTTAGTTTGCCAGGCTGCTGGGCACAGTGATAGTCTGCCCTCGACTGCCTCCAAAGGTGGATAGCTGGGCCTCCCTTCAGGAGTGCTGGAAGGGCCTAGCAGAGAACGCATCTCTGTCACCCTACTGTTGCGGACCCCCTCTGCTGCAAGGGCGGTGTCTTCCATTGCTTTCCCCTCTGTCCCTGGGGAAAAAAATCTCCATGTGTCAGGTGAAGCCCCCTGGGATTTTTAGAACCACATCTTTCCATTCTTCTGACCTTTAGGATAGGGTCTCGATGGAGTGGAGAGTCTTGCCATCCTGTTCACACCTGGTGAGAGTCCCTTACCGGAGGCCCAAACAAGGACGAGCCATTGAAGGGGGTATTGGAAAATGAAGACGTGAAAGGTTCCACTCAAACTGAAAGGCGCATCCAGGTGTCTCTCCGCAAAGCTACTCCAGTACCTGCTGCCCTACTCGCTCCATCCGCTGCATAAGAAATTAGCCTCATGGAGGAGTTAACCACTGAAGTCAAGGTTGCAAGTTGTGAAGCCGCCCTGTTCGCAACTCAGCTGTAAGATCTTGCAGGGTATCTCCTAGCTCCTTCAGGAGATCCCTCTGAAGTCACGTGAAGTGTGACAAGTAATTCAGAGACCTGAGAGTAAAAATCACTGAAGAGAACATACGCTTCCCAAACATGTCCATCGTATGAGACTCCTTATTCAGCGGATGGACAGATGAAGTTTCCGCAAGTTCCTTCTTAGTGGCTCCTGCCATCACCATGGCTTCAACAGGGACCCCTTTGGAAAGGAAGGATTTATCCTCGGAAGCAGTAATAAATTTATTCGGTCTCCTCGGAACTGGTTCCATGGGCTCTGGAGTGCTCCACTCCTTTCGACTCACTACAGACAAAAGTGGGTCAAAAGGCAGACACACCAAGAGGTGGAGGGTCAGGAATCAAATGCATCCAAGGTAGACAGACTCGTCCTCAGAAGGGGCTAGGGACTTCCAGCCACACCTCTAAGGATTTCTAAGATGTCTGAAAAGGAGACATCTTCACAGTGGGACCGTGGGAACACTTCCGATTCATCCAAGTCTGTGTCTGAAGTGATGGACTCAGGGGAGTCCAGATGCTTCCTCTTGCATCTTTTCCTCCGAGGGACCTCCTCCGGGGAGGTTTTGGAAGAAATGGGGTCGCCCAAAGGGGCGTTCTAGGGTACAGGTTCCCTACGCTTGGAGGTAGGAGGGTCAAAGGTAGGCACAGGCACCGAGGGAGAAGGAGCCGATGGAGCCGAGGGTAGAGCAGTCTCAGGACACAACACGCTCATCACCTCAAAGGTGCCATGGTCCTGAGTCAAAGAAGCCTCTGGCTCCAAAGAGCCCAGAGATCTGTGAACCAAGAACAATGGCTCCGAGGCCGATGTGGGAGCAGAGCTCACCTGCGCCGAAGCTCCGAGAGGGAGAGCGGGGTCAGATAAGGGTCTGATGCCACTTCCCCCCCTCGGAGCCGGCGAGAGAGCTTAGCCACCCAGATCCCTCGATAGACTGAGACATCGAGGAGATCGGAGTGGGTGTCAGAACTGATAAAGGAGAAGTAACTGGATCTGACGGTTCCTCCACCATGACCTCCATGCACTCCGGCTCCGAGCTCAAGAGAGTCGGAGGAGGAACCAATGGAGAAGCTGGATAGGCCGAAGGAGCCAATTCCTTATGGGCTGGTCTCGATAGTAATTTAGCAAGTGCCTGTGACTTGTGGAGCCTACTGACCACTCTCTCCACATCGTGATCCGAAAGCCGGGAGGACCGAGATGAGTGTGAAGAGGACCAGTGACTGCCTGCTCCAGACTGCAGCAAAGGAGATTGTGGAGTAGAGCGTGCCAGTTCCAAAGAAGGAGACCTTGTTCTCTTATGGGTCCAGACTGGCTCCGAGGACACAGATGGAGCCGCCGGAGACTTAGCTTTGTCGGAGCCAACACTGGGAACTGACAGAGACGAAGATTTTTCAGTGGAGTTTGTCTGTTCCGAACTCGGAACAGATGGCTTAGTGGGTTTCTTGGACACTTTAGCTGGCTGTAAACCCTGAGATGAAGAATCTTGAGGATTCTTCAGAAGGCCACGCAAAATTAACTTATTCTTTCTCTCCTGCAGGACCCTGGAACTGAAAGCATGACAGATCGAGCAGGAGTCCTGCAAGTGAACAGTCCCTAAACAATAAACACAACTCGTGTGCCCATCCGTAAGGGACATTTTCTGGCAACACGAGTCATTTTTAAAACCCATAGGGTTTCGACTCTTTGGACACAGTGGATAATTGACAGGAAAAAATTACCACAGCGCTAGAAAACAAAACTGTAATAGCTAACGGCACACAACTAAAAACTACTAAAAGGCTGCAACGGCTAGCCCAAACAACAAGAAAGGAAAAAAAAAATATATATATATTTTTTTTAAAGGGAAGAGAAGAAGAAGAAAGGGGGAGAGCCACTAACTTAAACTGCGACTCCCCCAATAGGAGAGCCTCTAACAAACGGATAGCTATCCCAGAAAAGGTGGGGAAAAAGAATAATAACCCTCTAAATGGGCTCAAAGGGGAAGGCAAGGCATGCACCAATATAAGCTTTACCTTCATCTACAACAAATACACCACATAGGTTGTATAAACCAGAGAAGGAAAGATAGGTTCCAACAGAAGAAAAGGGGGATTTGGCAGGTGGGCAACCTGGACTGCAACAGTGAATACACTCGAACATCTACATTTATGGTAAGTGTACACAACTGTACTATGTTCTTCGTGTTTCACTGTTGCAGTCATTACATTTGGGTAGAGTCCCAAAGCTATGGTTGGGAGGCTGGAGCTAAACAACATTAGGAGCGGCTATGAGGCCCTGCAGAACTGCAGTGGCAAAGTCTGCCCTGCATTTAGTGTAGAGTGACAGATGATAATGCTTTGTAAAGGTGTGCACTGAACTCTAAGTAGCAGCCTCTAAAATGTCCTTGGTAGGTACTCCCCTGAGAAAGGCTGCTGAAGTGGCTGCAGCTCTGGTTGAATGCGGCCTAATGCCCTTAGGCACTGGCTTGCCATGGTGTACATAGCAGAAATGAATGCAGTGGCCTATCCACTTTAAAATAGTCTGCTTTGAGATAGCCTTTCCTTGCGATACTGCAGCATATGTCACTAATAATTGCTCTGTCTTTCTGAAAACTTTGGTTCTGTCCAAGTAGAATCTAAGCTGTCTATGTACATCCAAAGAATGCAGAATTCTCTCCCCCTTGTTCTTTGGATTTGGATAAAAAGCTGGCAGGTGAATAGTTTGGTAAGAGTCACACTGGACACCACCTTAGGCATACATGTTGGGTTTGTCCTCAGAGAGACCCTGTCTGGATTAAAAATGATAAAAGGTTCTACAGCCATGAGTGCCTGTAGCTCTGAAACTCGTCTTGCAGAAGTTATTGCTAGGAGCAGAGCTGTTTTCTAAGATAAAAACTTTATATCAGCAGTAGCAGCTGGCTCAAAAGGAGGCAGGGTGAGTTTTTCCAAGATATAGTTGAGGTCCCATGCAGGCATTGGAGATCTCCTTGGAGGTCTTAAATTTTTGCCCCCTCTGAGGTACTGCTTTAATAAGGGATGAGAAAAGATTGGTGGCTCTGCATTGTAATCAGCCGAAATGGCAGAGGCATGAATTTTAATAGATGAAAAAGATAGGCCTTTGTCCAGTATCTCAGTTAAGTACTGCAAAATCTGAGGAATATTTGGCACAGCTGTGATCAGTTCCTTGTGCCTGGTTCCAAGCACAGAATCTCTTCCATTTTCCAGCATAAGATTTTCTAGTACTAGGCCTTCTGGTTTCCAAAATGACATCCATCACAGCTTTACTGAGAGGTGTGTTTTGTATGACTACATTATCCGCCATGCTGCCAGGTTTAAAGTCCTGAGTTGGCTGTGCAGGATCTGATTGTTTTGCTGGGACAGTAGATGAGATATTTGAGGTAAGGTCCAAGCTGGGCATTGAGACAAGTTCCTTAGTATTGGATACCAGTACTGGCAGGGCCAGTCTGGGGCAATCAGTATCATCTTTGGCTTCTCCTGTCTGACCTTTAGTACCACCTTGGGGAGGAGAGGCAGAGGGGGAAAGGCATATACTGATAGGTTTTTCCAGCTGAAAGATAGGGCGTTCACTTTCCATGCTTGTCTGTGATAAATCCTTGTGCAGAATCTTTTCAGTTAATAGTTGTGAGGAGAGGCAAATAGATCTATGTCCGGGCATCCCCATTTCCTTGTTATCATGCTGAAGACTTGTGGATCCAGCTGCCAATCGTGGGGATCCATGAGGTTTCTGCTTAATTCATCTGCCAGAGTATTTTTCCTTCCTGGCAGGAATTGTGCCTGTAGATGTACTTGGTAAGTCAATGCTGTGTGCACAAAGGCATGGCTAGTCTGCAGAGGGGGTAAGAATGCGTGCCCCCCTGCTTGTTTATATACCACATGACCGTGGTGTTGTCTGTCTTTATCAGTTGTTGTCCTGGATGAATTAGGTCTTTGAAGGCTGTCAGGGCATTTTGAACAGCTAGCATCTCTTTTTGATTGATATGTAGATGCGTTTGGTTTGTGGTCCATGTGCCCTGAATGCATCTTCCTTCCATGTGGGCCCCCCCAAACATAATCTGAAGCATCCGTTGTTAGTGTCTGCCTGGCTGGGGGTAATGTGAATGGCTGTCCCTTGTTTTGGTGACAAGCCTTTGCCCACCATCGAAACTCCTGTTGCAGGCAGGGAATGAGAGTAATCATAGTTTCCAGGCTGTGGCAATGTTGAGTCCAAACACTTTTTAGGTACTATTGAAGTTTCCTCATATGCAGTCTTGCATATGGAATTAGTAGGATGCAGGATGCCATGAAGCCCAAAGCCTGCAGAATTTTACTTGCAGATAACTGGGCCTTTGTTGCCAACATTTTGAAATAGGTAGTCAGTTGCCTTTGTTTGCCTGGCGTGATAAGCCATCTGGGCAGTTGTATTTAAGCTTGCACCCAGGAATATTATCTCTTGAGAGGACACTAGTTTTGATTTCTTTTCGTTGACTGTGTACCCTAGGCACGCTAGAAGTCTTTTCACAAACGCCAGATGCTGTAGAAGAATGTCCTTGTTCTCTGCTTGAATTAGACAGTCGTCCAAGTAAGGATATATTTGTATTCCTCTTTGTCTGCAGAATGCAATTACTGGTGCCAGGCACTCTGTAAAGACCCTGGGCACAGTAGATAAGCCAAAGGGCAGTGCAGAGAATTTGTAATGCATTGAGCCAGCCTTGAATCTGAGGTATCTTCTGCATATTTGCCTGATTGGGACATGCAGGTATGCCTCTTTTAGGTCTAAAGTCACAAGCCAAGCGTTCTTGCCCAGCATGGGCAGAAGCTGCTGCAAAGTCAACATCTTGAATTTTGGTATATCCAGGAATGTGTTCAGAATAGATAGGTCCAGTATTGGCCTCCAGGTCTTGTCCTTTCTGGGTACCAAGAACAGTCGAGTAAAATCCTTGCCGCCCCTGCTCTTGCTCTGGTACTTGTTGAAGGGCTCCCATGTCCATGAGGTATGAGACTTGTTTTTGTGCCTCTGCCCATTGATTTTTTGGCAGATCTGGCCAGCCGTTTGCCTTTGGCAGAGTATGGAAATGGAACCTGTAGCCTTGTGACACGATATTTAGAACCCACTAGTCCTGGGTTATAATGTGCCAATTTTGAGAAAAAACTGCTAATTTTCCCCCTAAGGGTGCTGCCAGGAAATAAGTGCTTGGTGCAGGCAGGGGGAAGTCATTGGGACTGTTTCCTGTATGGTTGTGATTTGTCTTCTCTAACTTTGGAGGTAGAAGCACCCCCACTGCTTTGACCTGTATGAACCTTGGGCCTGGGAACTGCCTCTAGGGCGCCTGGATCTGCCCCGTTGAGGTCTGTCTGACACAGGAAAGGACCAATTCTTTGTTGGCCAGTGTCTACTAACCTAGGTGGCTGTACTTGTAAAAAAATCTTTGACTGTTTGCATAGATTTAGATTTGTCCTCCATTTTCTTTAACACCTCTTCTGCCTTATTACCAAACAAAGCATCATGCTGTAAAGGTGCTTCTAATAATTTAACTTTGAAATGATCAGGCAGATTTTGTTCCTTTAACCAAGCATGACTCCTAATTACAGAGCCTGTAACTGCGGCCCTGCAGGAGGCCTCCAAAGAATGAAAACCATATTGCAAAGTATGCTTTCCAACTTGTTCAGCTGCATGCAATAAAGCCTGCATTTCCTTGTTTTCTGCACATTCAGAGTTTAACATTTTCTGTTTAAGCAATGTCATGACATGTTGCTGATATTTGAGCATAGTGACAGTTTAAGGCCCTTATAGCCAAGGTATCAGATGTGTAAACCTTTTATCCCCATCTATCCAGTGCCCTAGAATCTCTGTCAGAGGGGGTACTTTTTTTGCAGCAGAAGCCTCAACTCCTTTGGGACCCTGAGAAATAGTTTCTGGGTCTGCAGCAGGGATTTTAAAAAGGAATTTATGAGAGTCAGGAACCCTGTAATATCTGTCAGGCTTAACAGGAGCTGGAGGTAAGGAGTCAGGGGTAACACTAGACTCCGAAAACACATCATCTACAATGTCTAACTCAGGTGGAATGGCTAGTGGCCTGTGTTGAGGTAGTAAAAGGAAATCTCTGAGCCTCTCTTTAGATTCTGAAAAATCTTGGCTCTCCCAGTGGAAATGCTCCCTTCATGGTATGTAAGATTTCCCCAAAAGAATAGTCCTCTGGAGGAGAAGCTGAAGGTATAGATTTTTCAGCATCAGAATCCTCATGGGGGGAAGAGAATATTTCTGATTAGAAGAGGAATCAGAAGAAATGGAAACCTTATCTGAAGATTCATAGCTAGTCTCTTGCCTAGGCCTCTTATCAGGAGGGGGATGAGAACCCGTAATCAAGTCTTTGGCCATTTTGAGCAGCTGTTTTTTGGGCATAGATGCCTGACTATGTGGCTCTTGAGTTTCTTTGCTTTAGAAGGTGCTTTAGTCTTTGCCTTTGTAGCTGAAGTCGGTTTAATGTAAAGATGTTTAGGTCTGAATACACCTTCAGAAGCCGGTGCCTGCTCAGTGGCTCCGGACCCATCTGAAGGAATAGTATCAGAGGCTCCAATACCTCGAGTTTCCAGCGGCATGGCCGACTCCATGTGGGAGTCGGTAGCGGCCTGCGACTAAAGTAGCGGGCGTCAGGGGCTGCGAAAGCACCTCACTGAGAACCGGCGACTGACTTAGGAGAAGCTTCGTCGTCGGTTTTGGGCCTCAGTTGTCCATCTCCTTTTCTTTGCGCTTTTTGTGAACTCCGGTAGTCGGATGGCTATCAGACGACATTTCTGGATAATTAAATCGGCGTCCAAAATAGTTTAAAGCAAAATCATACTGACGTTTAATAGTTAAATCTAGCACAAAACCGACAACCAGAAACGTTGTGATCAAGGCCTAGGCAAGGAATACAGTAAGAATGAAAATCCTTATGAGGTATTTGCTTTCCACAAGAAATACAATTATTTACTTTTTCTGACATCGGTCTGGAGCAAGAAAAAAGTTTCCTCAATGGGGTACTTAGCTTTATTGAAGACTTCGGATCTGAAACACGAACACGAAAATCCAGTAGGTCCGACCGACCGGCACTTGCGAACTGCTTCTGCTTCGGGCACAGCGCGGCAAGTAAGACTAAAGAAAATGGCGTCGGCTGCTTCTTTTATACCCCTGATGACCTGACGTCAGGGAAGGGGCAACAGCAGCAGACGCAGGACCCAGGACTTTGGAATTCAGGCCGACTGAGGGCAACCTGCCAGCAGGATTACCCAAATGTAATGACTGCAACAGTGAAACACGAAGAACATGCGCAGGTGGTATCTGGAGCGCTTGACTACATTTATATGATAGTAGGCATCCTGGAGGTCTACGGAGCACATCCAACCGTCCTTCGGCAACAGAGGCAGGATGGACTGAACAGTTACCATCTGGAACTTCGACTTCTTGACAAGTAAGTTCAGTTTGTTGAGGTTCAGAATCAGAAGTAGGTCCCCAGTCTTTTTTGGCATCAAAAAGCGAGAATAAGTTCTGGATCCTCTTTGCCCTGCTTGGACCTACTGGATGGCTCTTTTTTCTAGAAGTGCCAAAACCTCTCTGGGCCAGTTCTCTCTGACTGGGTGATACATCGGGGAGAACTTTCTTAGTATTTGGAGGGGATTGAGAAAAGGGGATGAAATAAACCCTGGATATAATCTTGAACATCCACTGATCATTTGCTATAAATGCCCAGGCATTTGGGTGCAATGAAAAACAACCCCCGGCTGCCTCCAGGGTAGGACAGTCGGGCAATGCTTCAGGGGCACTGAAAAGGCTTCACAGAGAAGGCCTGATTCTGAGATCCCCCTCTGCCTCTAAGGTAGCGTCTGCCACTGAATCTCCTTCCCCACCTCTGGAAGAAGAATCTTCTGGGGTATCCTGGAAGGAAGCCGGTGACTTGTGGAACTTCTTACTTCCCTGTTGGTTTCTGGAAAAGGACCTTTGGGTAGTAGAAAACTTCATCCCAACCACGACAGTGTCTTGCCCTCCTGCTTACTGCAGATTAAGGTTTCTTTGACTTACTGTCCAAAGAGTGAGGAACCATCGAAAGGGGCATTAGTAAAAGACGACTTGAAGGTTTCCCTGAACCCGCATAACCACATCCATGTATGATGCTTCAAGGCAATGCCTGCACCGGTCACGAGAGGTACCCTCCTCTGTATTGGAGGTCAACCTCATTGAGGAAATGGCAATACACGAAAGAGTGGTGAGCTTGGGAGATACCCTTCATTAGTTCCTCCACCAGCATGAACTCGGAAAGGGATTTGGTCAGCTCAGAAGTCAAATCTTTTTGGAGGCGGTTAAAATGCACCAAGTAATTTAGGGCTCTCAGACCAAACATGGCTGAAGCCTAAACATGCTTCCCATGTCTGTTAATTGCCCAAGAGTCTCAGTTCGGGGGATGGACGTTGGAGCTCTGTTCAGCCTACTCCTTTTTAGTGGCAGCAGCAACCACAATAGCACTGAGTGACACTCCCTTACTGCAGTGTGCTCTTCCTAAAGGAAAGAAAAATTCACTTAGGTGAAAGAATATGGAAGATAAATGTCTGTGAAGAAAGTTGTGAGCCAGGAATCACATCTGTTGCGTAACGCGGCAAACAAGATCTAAGGGTTAGTAGGTAGAAAGGGATTATGGGAGATGGGAGAAGCTCAAGCCTTGAATGTAGTCTGTAAAGTGCTGGATCGGATCAGACATTGGATCCAAAACCCAGTTGTGATGAATAATGAAATGGATAAAGAATCGTTGTCCAAAATCTTACCATAACTATAGATGTCCTTATCTTCCATGTTGCAGTATTCTTACTGTGGGATCCTCCACCTCAGGTGACCCGAACGTCGGCTCCTATACAAAAGCTTTAAGCCTGGTTGCTGTTGGCACATGGAACGTCACACAAAGGGCCATAAACCAGGTACCATAAATGTAGTGTCTGCAAGCACAGACCTCAGAACTAACTGCACAGTCAGACAGTGGCCTAGGAGATGCCAAAAGATGTCTTTCAGACAGGTGGAATGCCACAGACTGTCCAAAAATGAACCTAGTGCCGGTAGAGGCTCTGTAAAGGCCCACAGACCTACAGATATGAAACTAGGGGGTCGGGAATGGATACTGTAACATGGAAGAGAAAGACATCTATGGTTATTGGTAAGATTTTACACATCTATTCTGTGTCTTTCTAGTCTAATGTTGCAATACTCTTATTGCGGGAGTGTACCAGAGCTCAGGAAGGAGGAAGGGTGGAGGTAGAGGTAGCGGATTCCAGAAATCCTTGCAGGATTGCACTTGCGAAACCTGCTCTGGCTCTAGAGATATGGTCCAGTTTGTAATGTTTGGTGAAGGTAAGTACAGTAGACCAGGTGGCTGCCTCAAGGATGGTAGCTGTTGTCTAGGCCTTTGAAGGTGGCTTAGAAGGAAGCTACTGCTCTAGTAGAATGAGCCCTGATTCAGGTGTTTTCCATAGCATTAGTAGCAGAAAAGGAAAGTTGTGCAAAATCTTACCATAACCATAGATATCCTTCTCTTCCACCTTGCAGTATTCACTAGTGGGTTTACCCATCTTCCCATCAGCTTGTTCGGCCAGGTTTCCAAAGCTTTTTCAGTCCCTGTTGGTGCATCGGACGTCTGAGGTGTAGGCTGGTACATGGGCCATAAAAGTGACGCCTGCACGCACCAGTCCTCAGAACCAAAAAGCCACAGACGGAGCCAGTCCTGATAGCATAGCCTGAGTAGAAGCAGAGGACAGCAAGTGCAAGGAGAACAGGGGGATGGAGAGAGGGTAGGAATACTGCAACATGGAAGAGGACATCTATAGTTATGGTAAGATTTTACAAAACTTTCCTATGTCCTTCTATTCCAATTTTGCAGTATTCACTAGTGGGTGAGTACAAAAGCTCACTGCTGGCTGGGTGGTGGTCTGGATGAGGATTCCAGGAACCCATGCAGGATAGCCCTAGCAAATCCTGCTCTGGTCCTGGAGATGTGGTCCAGCTTGAAGTGTCTGGTGAATGAGTGCACAGATGACCAAGTACCTGCTTCCAGAATGGAGTTAGTGTCTAGACCTTTAAGGAAGGCTCCAGAGGAAGCCATGGCCCTTGTGGAATGGGCTCGGACATTGCCCATTAGTGTCTTTATGGTGAGAGTAACAAAATGAGATTGCCTTAGCAAGCCAAGAAGAAATGGTTTGCTTCCCTACAGCTTTCCCCAGAGCCCTGGGGTGGAAGGAAACAAACAGCTGGTCTGACTTGCGTATAGGTTTGGTATTATGCAAGTAGAAACGGAGTTGCCTGTGTACATCCACGGAGTGAAGGACTCTCACCGTCTCACTGAGGGCTAGGAAAGAAGGTGGGCAGGTGAATAGCCTGATTAAGGAAGAGGTCATTAACCACCTTGGGGGTGAAGGAAGGATTAATCCTGAGGTGACCCTGTCCATATGGAAAACTAAGAAGGGTGGGGTAGACATGAGGGCTTGGTGCTCTGAGACTCTCCTGGTTGATGTTAAAGCTACTAGCAGTACTGTTTTCCAAGAAAATTTCAAGTCCATCTTACCAGCTGGTTCAAAGGGTGGCAGAGTGACTCTTTCCAGCACATAATTAAGATCCCAGGGAGGAGGAGTTGGTTTCCTAGGGGGTCTTAGGTGTACAACACCTTTTAGGAATAGTTTGGCTGGGACCCTGGAAGCAGGTGGGGGTTCCATAGGCAGGCAGGCAGACAGACAGAAATGGCTGACATATGTGCCTTTAAGGAGGAGTAAGACAATCCTGTCTTTAGCAGTTCACACAGATAAAACAGAATTAGAGGGAGGTCGCTGTCCAGCGGCTCTGTCTTTTCTGACACCACATAGAAAATGCTCTCCATTTAGACAGATACGATTTCCTTATGTTAGGTTTCTTGGCCTCACCTGCAGGACTGAGAGCATGTCCTCATTATATAGCTGCCTGAAGGAAATCAGAATCCTATCAGCCACAGGGAGAGGTGTAGAGATTTCCACTGTGGGTGAATCTTGTGTTTCCTGGTGCTGTGTGACTAGACCCAAGGGGGGGGGGGTAACTTGTGGTGATTACCATTGGATAGATGAAGTAGGGGGAACCAGTGTTGCCTTAGCCAAAAGGGTGTCACCAACAAGATATTTGGTGAGTCCTGCAGAATTTTCAGTAGAAGACTCTGTATCAGAGGGATGCAGGGAAAGGCATACAGATATTTCCCCTTCCAGGACATTAAGAAGGCATATGTTTGAACAACTTTTGGGTAAGTTCTGGAGCAGTAGCTCTGTAGTTGCCTGTTTGTGAAGGAGGCAAACAGGTCTAACTGTGGAATACCCCACCTGTGGATCAGCTGTAGGAATTCCTCTCTTGACAGCATCCATTCATGACTGTCTGAAGAGGTTCTGCTTAGGGAATCTGCTTGGCAATTTTGCTGGGATGGAATGTAGGCTGCCTGTAGGGTGATCTCGATCCCATACTTGAAGGGCCAGTCTGCAGAGGAGGTAGGACTTGGTCCCTCCTTGCTTGTTCAAGTACCACATCACTGTGGTGTCTGTGAAGATCTTCAGGATGCCTTGTCTGAGGAAAGGAAGTATGAATGACATGCCTTTAATGTTGATATGCCATTGTTTGTTTGTTTTTCCACAAACCTTGTACTTTCCTCGTGTCTAATGTTGCTCCCCAACCCAGATCTGAAGCGTCTGTGTGCATGATCTGAGAAGGGGGGCAATTGTAGAGGGAGACCCAGGTTTAGGGTCACCTGGGCCATCCACCACTTTAGTTCTTGGTGGAGGCAGGGTAGAAGTGGGATTCTGAACTCTAGGTGGTGAGAATGCTGGGTCCATACTGAGTGAAGCTACCATTGCATCTTTCTCACGTGTAATCTTACCAGTGGCAGCATGGGAATTGTGGCAGCCATGTGGCCGAGAAGTTTGAGAAATTTCCTTGCCATCAGGGTGGATGTAAGGAGAGCAGATTGAAGGAGTTGGGTCAGGGAAAGCACTTTTTCCTGAGGTAGGAAGGCTATCCTGAGGTCTGTTCTGATTCTGCATCCTAGGAAGACAATGTGTTGTGTAGAATTTAGGTTGGATCTGGGGAAGTTTATGAGGAATCCTAAGGACTGTAGATGGTCCTGTGTGGGCTAGGAGGGTTTGCTCGTCTGCTGCTTGGATTAGCAGATCGTCTAGGTATGGGAAAATTTGCATACCTCTTGTTCTGCAGTAAGCAATGACTGGGGTTAGGCATTTTGTAAATACCGTTAGAGCTGTGGAAAGTCCAAAAGGCAAGGCACAAAACTGAAAATGCAAGGAATCTGCTTTGAATCAGAGGAATTTTCTGGAGGACGATTTTATTGGAATATGTAGGTAGGCATCTTTGATATCCAGGGTCACCATGAAGGCCTGGGGAAGGATGAGGGGGAAGAGAATGGGTAGTGTTATCCTGAGGGAAGGAATCTTCAGGAATGGGTTGAGGCAGGAAAGGTCTAGGATGGGCCTCCATGGTCCCTCCTTTCTGGGCAGCAGAAAGATTCGGGAGTAGAAGCCTCTCCCTCGATTAGAGGGGGGGGACGAGTTCTATGGTGCCTTGGAGCAGCAGGTTGTTTAGGACCACGGGGAGGAGGGACCATTGAGAGGGTGGAGGTAGCATTATAGGAAGTTTTGGGGGGAGGGGCATCCAGGACATGAAGTAACCCTCCTTCAGGATAGACATAAACCCATTTGTCGGATGTCACTAGGGCCATTGCAAGGAGCAGAAGAGAGGGGCAGGAGGATAAAAGTATGTTGGGAGGAGGGGGAGGTAGAAAAGGAGGCATGCAGTTAGATGCTGCCTGTCCTTTCTGGAAAGGGAGGTCTCTGGGCGGAAGCTTGAGGTGTCCTAGGCTGAGTAGTCTGCCTCCTGTGTGGTCTTCTAGATCTGGAAGGGGCAGAGGGCCTAGAAGTCTTCCTGATAAACTGTGTCTTGGCCAGGTAATTTCTTTGAAATTTTGGGATTGGAGAGACCAGGAGATGCTTTAGATCCCGGAGCGCTTTCCCCTTTTGCTGAAGTGACTTAAAGACGTCAGGTACCTTGGAGCCAAAAAGGGCAGTGTGATCCAAAGGAGCATCCAAAAGTTTGCCCTTAAAGTCATCTGGTAAAGGCTGGAGACGCAGCCAGGAGTATCGCCTCAATACAGAGGCAGATGCAGCTGACCTGGCAGAGGCCTCTGCTGCATCATATGCACACCTTAGGGAATGCTTATTGATTTGGGAAATGAGCCCAAGCAAGGAATACAGGGATGCCTTTGCAGAGCAGTCAGGGATCACATTAAGATCCTTAGAAGCTTTGTCCATTAATGCCAAGGAGTTCTTGGCCATGTGTGACTGGTAATTTGTAGCCCTAAAGGCTAGAGTAGCTGAAGTGTATATCTTTCTTCCCCACCTCTCCATGGTCTTGCTGTCTTTATCAGCAGGTGGGACAGTGGTAGTGGGGAGGCGTTTGGTAATCCTGGCAGTGGCAATGAAAATGGTTGCTGGATCAGCTGGAGGGCATCTGAAAATAAATTTGTCTGCCTCGGGTGGGACAGTGGTAGTGGGAAGACGTTTGGTAGTCCTGTCAGTGGCAATGGAAATGGTTGCTGGGTTAGCTGGAGGGCATCTGAAAAGAAATTTGTCTGTCTCAGGTACTCTATACAATCGGTCTGCCCTTCTTGGGGCAGGTGGCTGGGAGTCAGGGGTTAAACATGCAGCTGCAAAATCATCCAGGAAGGCAGGCTGGACAGAAGGAATAGGGGCCAGGTTAGGAGATTCAATCTAGATCAAGTCATAGAATCTTTTCTGTTGCTCAGACATGTCTGAGCAGTCCCATTTGAAATGTTCCCTCATAAGATTAACCGTGTCCCCAAAGGTAAGGTCTTCCACAGGGGAGTCAGGCTCAGCAGATGCCTCTTCTGAGGATTCATATCCCAGAGTGGAAGACATTTGAGAAGAGTAGGACAAGGAGTCCTCTGAGGAGTCAGACATTTCTTCCTCAGTAGGATGGCTAAGGGTAGTCCCTGGCTAAATAGGCCTGGGACTCAGAAGAGGTGCAGTAGTATGAGGGAGATTAGACGTAGTCCTAAGGGCCAGGAAGGCATTGTAAAAACATTGACTGAAGGTCTGCCAATCTGGCAAGGCCTCAGGGGTTGAAGCAACATGCTTTGTCTTTTTTTTCTTTGCAGGTCTAACCTGCGTCTGGCTGTTGGTCGGCCTTAAGGAAATAGCAGGATCGGCAGAGGCCTGCTCCAAAGCACCCATCTCTGAAGCTGTTTCCCCCCAGCATCTGAATCAGGTGCCCGGATATCCTCCATGGACATGTCGTCCACTCTGGACTTTGCGGCTTCCTAGTAGGTACCCATTTATCCAGTGTGGCGGACGCCAGTTCCTCGGCCAGGCTAACAGTGGCTACAGGCCGGGAATCAGCAGAGGGAGGCATGGTGGAAATGGACAGCCTCATGGGCTTGGCCCTCTTCCTAGGTGGTTCGAATGGGCATCAGTAGTGGCTTCCATTTTGAGAGCGATCTGCCTAAGACGCTGGTTTTCGAGATATAGGTCAAGGGCCTGAAGTCAGCAATGAAGGGTCTTAGGGATGAGCGACTTACAAATGGTGCAGTTTTTATAATTGTGATCTCTACCCTAACAAAAGAGACACTGGTCGCGGGTGTCTTTGTGGGGAATCTGGCGACCACAGTTGCACTTGCTCTTACTGGAGATTAACAGACTATATCAATTACAAAGGACTGAAGAAAATCCCCAATGGGGTACTTATCTGAATGTGAAACTGATCCGGCATCTGCGAGTAGCAGGAACACCTAGCGTATGGCTGGCGGCTGAAAAGTTCTGAGGATTGATGAACAAAGATGCCACTTTTATGGCCCATGTACCAGCCTACATGTCAGATGTCCGATGCACCAACAAGGACTGAAAAAGCTTTGGAAACCTGGCTGAACAAGCTGATGGGAAGAAGGGTAAACCCACTACTGAATACTGCAACACTGGAATAGGAGGACATCAAATAGTCTGCTTGGAGACTGCCTTGCCCAGGGCTTTGGGATAGAAGGAAAAAAGTTATGTACTCACCATAACGTTCCATCAGAGTAGTTCTACTTTATCTTCAACCTGTGGGTCTTTGGATCTGACACGGCCGCTTTTACCAGCTAAGGCTCCAAGCTCCATGCCCCTCCCTTTACCCATAATGCCCATCTCCCTTTGCCCTTCAGATCGAATTTGCTGCCTAACATATAACAGATACCAGACCCAATAACACCTTATCCTCCAACACCAACATCACAAAAGAGCTTTAGCCTAACAGAAGCAAAGATCACAGCAACAATTGTCCGGTACAAAGGACATGTCAAATCCCAAAGGATAAGGTTAGGGGGAAGGAGGGGGGAACGGCTGAAGACAAATGAAGTAGAACTACTCAGATGGAACGTTATGGTGAGTACATAACTTCTTTATCTGAAGTAGTTTACTTTATTTGATCTTCAACCTGTGGGACAGAGTCCCCAGCCACCTAACTCTTGGGAGGCCCTCATGGAAGGATATTCCGGAACACCGCAGAGCCAAAGGATGCTCTACTCCTAGAGATCAAATCCAATTTATAATGAGAGATAAAGATATGAGATGAGGCCCAAGTAGCAGCTGAACAAGTATCATGCAGAGAGACCCTAGACCAAAAGGCGGCTGACATAGCCATAGATCGGGTTGAATGAGCCTTCACTTTTCCTGGAAGCGTCACACCTCTCTCTGAATAAACCCGGCCAATGCATTGCGAAATCCAGAAAACAATAGTCACTTTTGAGACAGGTTTACCAAAGAAGGGCTTGGCAAAGGATAAAAAGGTGATCAGACTTGCAGAAAGGTTTAGTCCTGTGCAGATAAAATCCTCAAATGCCTGTGTATGTCCAGTAAATATAATTTTGTATTCCCCTTTGTTCTGGTAGTTCGGAAAAATACTGGTAAATTAATAATCTGATTTATATTGACTCCCGAAGCTTCCTTGGGAAGGAAGGATGGGTTAAGTGCGTAGCGATACTCTTTGTGAAAGATCATGTAAGTGGTTTTGAGAGAAAGAGCTTGAAGCTCTGACACCCTTCTGGCAGATGCGATGGCAACCAAAAAGACAGTTTTCCAGGTCACAGATGTCGCAGGCTCAAAGGGGGAAGAAACCAATGCCTGCAACAACAAGTAAAGTCCCATGGAGGGGTGCGGTCCTTAACCGGAGGTCTGAGAAGAAAGGCACCTTTGAGGAAGGTCTTACAAAGTTTACCCGAAGCCATCGAAGACATGTCTACCCCAACATGAAAGTTAGAAATGGCGGCTAGCTGAACTTTCACTGTAGGGGAACTAGCCCCCTGATGAAAAATGCTAGCTAGGAAATCTAAGACCACTGAAAGTGGTGCAGTGAAAGGGTCCAAAGACCTCTCCATGGCCCAAATAGAAAAACGTTTCCATTTACTATGATAAACTTTCCTGGTGGATGATTTATTAGCTGCCACCGGAATGGATTTAACGGGAGAAGATAGTCCGGGAGTCCTTAGAATCTAGGGAACCAGAATAGCCAAGCAATGAGCTTCAGACTGTCCACATCTGGGTGAGGAATCCCCGGGGGATGAGAGAGCAGATCCGGAACCGGATCCACATCCATGGTGGAACAACTAGGTGGGGCCTGAATAAGGGAAACCAAACCTGATCAGGCCAGAATAGGGCTATGAGGATCGCAGTGCTGCCCAGGCTTCGGGCTTTCTGCAGAAACTTCCACATGAGGGGAAGAAGGGGATAAGCATAAAGAAGCCTGGGAGGATAAGCATGAATAAGAGAGTCTCTGGGGACCTCCCCCGGAGGGGGGTTGAGAGTGAAAAACTGCATTTTGTGTTGGAAGGAGAAGCGAAGAGATAGCAAGGACGACCCCACTCTAGGACGATCTGCTCCGCTACTGTAGACTTCAGAGACCTCTTGTAAGGCATCAGGATAGATCTGCTGAGCCTGTCCGCTAAAATGTTGGATCATCCTGGGATGTGCGTTGCCAACAGAAAACGGCTGGTGGAGATCGCCTATTCCCACACTCTCATGGCCTCTCGATATAAGGGATAAGATCTGGTTCCCTCCTGTTTGTTGATATACCAGACCACTGACATGTTGTCCGTCTGAATTGCAATCATTCCCAAAGGAAGATGGGCATGGAGAGCCTGCAACACGAGAAGAACTGCTCACCTCTAGAACACTGAAATGCAGACAGGTCTCGGAAGGGAACCACATGCCTTGGACTGTCCTTCCTGAGCAATGTTCCCCCACTCAAGTAGGAAGGCATCCGTGGTCACCGTGATTTGAGGTAAAGGGGGTCGAAAGGGATGGCCCTTGAGTAGATCCAGGGACTGAATCTACCACCAAAGGGAGTCCCTGCAGACTTTTGAAATTCTCACCAGGAAGGATAAGGGAAGGTTTAAAAGAGACCACTGTACTGCTAGAGTCCACTGCAGTACTCTCATATGAAAGCGTGCCATGAGGAGAAGAATTATCGTTGACGCCATAGAACCTAAAGCTCTTAACACCGCTTCGGCTGTTGGTAACTGGTTCTGAAGAATATGTAAGCCTCAAGCTGTGTAACCTGTCTGAGGTGAGAAACACCTGTGATTGTATTGTGTCGAGCCATGCCCCCCAATGAAATGTAGAACTTGGACCGGTTGGAGAGCAGACTTGTTCATGTTGATCGTGATGCTTGTTGGCTAGCTGAAGAAAGGAGTCTCTGGCCTGATGTAGTAGATGATCTGAGGGGCCGGCAAGGAGCCAATCATCTAGGTACGCAAAGACCTGAATGCCCTGAAGCCTCAGGTGAGCCACTACCACTGCCATTACCTTGGTAAACACTGGGGGGGGGGGCTGTGTTGAGACCGAAGGGGAGGGCTCAAAATTGGTAATAACTGACTCTCAGCCGGAAGCAAAGGAACCTCCAGGAGCACCTGTCATCTTGATGTGATAGTACGCATCCGGGATGTCAATCGAGCACATCCAGTCTCTGCCCTGTAGATAAGGCAGAATAGACTGAATTTGAATTGTGACCATCTGGAATTCTGTCTTGGTTACTGACAGGTTCAACTGGGACAGATCCAAGATTGGCCTGCAGTCCCCCATCTTTTTTGGCACTAAAGAACCTGGAATAAACCCTAGATCCAGACCAGTCTTGGGGGACCGGTTGGATGACTCTTTCTCGGCAGTGATTCTACCTGTACTACTGCTTCCTCCTGCTGTGTGGGTGGAAAGTCCAGGAGGGTTTTGGTGGAAGGAGGTGGATCCTTGAAGGGCACAAAATATCCTCTGGATATGATTCACAACACCCACTGATCTGTAGTGATGGACACCCATGCTAGTGGGTGAAGCAACAAACGACCCCCCCGACTGCCTACAGAGATGGACAGTTGGGCAACCCTTCAGGGTTGCTGCACAGGCTTATCAGAGAAAGGTTCTCTGGACCCGAAATTTCTAGGATCTCCTCTGCCTCTAGGCCGGCGTCTGTCATATCCCCCTCTACCTCTGGAGAGCAGTGAGTCCTGAATGTCCCGGGAAAATGCCCGAGACTTTCAGAACCACATCTTCTTCTGGCCTCACTGGTTTCCCGGAAAAGGACCTTTGAGGCAAGGAGAAGCGGACCCCGGACGGCATACACAGTCTTCCCATCCTCCTTGCTCTGGACTAAAGTTTCTCTGTCTTCCCAAAGAGGGAGGAACCATCAAAAGGGGGTGTTGGTGAACAATGCCTTAAAGGGCTCTGAGAACTGACATAAGTGGAGCCAGGCGTTATGCCATATGGCAATACTGGACCCCACCACCCGTGCGGCTCCATCTATGGCATGGGAGAGCAAATGCATGGACATGTTGGCTACAGATTTAGGGTGGCCATTCATGCATTGACTGGGGTCGACTCGGACTTCCTTGACTAGATCTCTCTGGAGCCCAATAACGTGTGCAATGTAGTTCAGAGCCCTTACACAGAAGGTCGCTGAAGAATAGACTCGCTTCCCAAAGTGATCCAACATCCGACTCTCCGTCAGGCGGATGGAACGTGGAACTCTCCTAGGCAAGTTCCTTCTTGGTGGCCGCCACCAGCATAGGATCTACAGGAGACCCCTTATGCCAGTGTAGTTTGTCAGCGGGGGGGGACTCAGGACCTTGCCCGATCACTTGGCTATCGGCTCTACGGTGTCCGGCTTCTTCCATGCTCTAGATATAAACAAATCCATGAGTGGATCGACAGGAGGGGACACCCAAGAGATAGATGGGCCAGAGCTGAATGCCTCCAAAAACAGGGACTCGTCGGAGGTTGGTTTTGGGGCAAACCACCCCCCTCCTTGGCGTAGGATTTCCATGATGTCTCCAAAGGAGACATCCTCGCAAGTGGATTGTTCCAAGGTCAGAACATCCTGGGGCATTACGGGTACGGGACGTCTGTGAGCAGGCAAGATGGTCAGACCTGCATTCAAGACCAGAGTGGGGGGTCTGGAAGGACTCCGAAGACTAAATAGTCAGAGGCCTCGACCCTGCGAGATCCCTCTACACCATGTCAAACGCAGAGGGGGAATAGACTTCCTGGACTAAACTGAGGGAAGTCGCTACCCCCTGATCTGACCGGGGAAGTCTGAGCTGAGTCTCTAGGAGCTGAGACGCCAAGAGGGATGCTTCTCTCAGACAAGCTCGGAGCAGAGAACACCCCCTCAGATCTGACCCCGAGGCTACGGCTCCAAGAGCTTGGATCTGATCTAGTAGGATCTGACACACTCAGGGCACTGGCCAGCGTTGAGGTACATGGTACCATCAGTGCCGACCCTTCGACTCCGTCCGTCCTTGGATCCAACGGCTCTGATACCATGGGTCATATCAGAGAAGGAGTAAAAGGTCTGAAAACTGGTTGGAAGGCACTTGCTCTTATAGAAGGCCCTGGCAAAAACCCCATCTGGATTTGAATGCTGATAAATCTCCGCATCATCTTGTCCATCTCTGCTTCCGAAAGGCTCTGGGGTGGAACAGGAAGATGCCGAAGTGGGTGGGGAGAGAGCCTGGGGGGGTGACTGGCTAACAACCTTGGGCTCAGGGAAGAACCTTGGGGACCTGAGCCGAGGTGAAACAGGCCTGTTAACAGGCTTAGTCTTTGGCGGGGGGCCAGCCTCCGATGAACGGTCACGGGAGCGCTTGGCAGAAGGTGGGACGTCCGTCCCAGCAGTGGAGGGCAACAGGCCCTTTACAATAAGTTTGTCCCACCTGTCCTTAAGAGCTCTGGGGTTAAACCCAGTGCAAATAGGACAGGGGGACTGGAGGGGAGCCATCCCCAAACAAACCACAGTGTGTGGCCATCCGCCAGGGAAAGCTTATAGCCACACACTGTGCATCTCCTGAACCCAAGCTTTGGGGCATCCGCCATGCCTTGGCCAGTTCAAGCAACACACACTCACACAGACAAAATCACAAGAAAGAAAGGAGGGGAGGAAGATAGAAAAGCCGACCAGAAAACAACTACGATAAACCCGTGATGGTACAGAAAAGGTTAGAAACAAGGAGGATAGCTAGAAAGGTATCAAAAATTAATAGTTTTTTTTACGCTGTAAACTGCAAAGGAGTTCAGACCACGCTGCTTCCTCTCAGGTGGCAAACGAGATCTGAAGGGAAACAGGGGTATTATGGGTAAGGGGAGGAGCATGGAGCTCGGAGCCATAGCTGGAAAAAGTGTCCGTGTCAGATCCAATATGGATCCGAAGACCCACAGGTTGAAGATCAAATGAAGTAAACTTCAGTTGATTTGATTTTCTGATGGACTTGGTTTTGTCCAGATAGAACCTTAGTTGTCTGTGAACATCCAGGGAGTGTAGTATTCTCTCACTGTCATTCTGGGGAGAGGAGAAGGTTGGCAAGTGAATGGACTGATTTAGTGAAAGCTCGTTGACCACTTCGGGTATGATGGAGGGGTTGGTGCGCAGGGTCACCCTGTCTCTATGGAAGATAGTGAAAGGTGGACATGCCATAAGTGCCTGTAAATCTGAGACCCTTCTTACTGAAGTGAGGGCTACCAGCAAAACTGTTTTCCACGTGCAGATCTGCAGGGATGCAGAAGTGGCTGGCTCAAATGGAGTCAGCGCGAGTTTCTCCAGGACATAATTTAAGTCTCAGGGTGGTGGAGTAGGCTTTCTGGGTGGTCTTATGTGGAAGACCCTTTTAAGAACAATTTAATATCCAACCTTGAGAGTAAAGGCGGTTCCAGGGGTAGTCAGGCAGAGATAGTAGAGAGGTGCACTTTCACTGAAGAGTATGAAAGATCTGCTTTAATCCGCTCACACACAAGCCAAGACTAAAGGGACATCCGTTAGAAGGGGGTCCTTATGTCTTTGGAGACACCATTTGGAGAATCTCTCCCATTTAGAAATGTAGGATCTCCTTGTATTGGATTTCCTGGCCTCCTGCAGGACAGAAAGCATGTCATGTGTAACGGTGTCTGAAAGGTATTAGACGCTTATCACCCAGCGGAGAGTAAGGCTCAGCATCTCTAGGTGTGGATGGCAGAGCTCCCTTCTGTTGACTGAATTGGTCCACCTTGTAAGGTAACGTGGTGATGGCCCTTGGTGAGGGATTGTAGAAGGGGGAACCAATGCTGCCTTGGCCAGTAGGGAGTCAAAAGCAAGATGTTTGGCATGTCTCTCCTGATCTTCAGAAGGACTTTCTGAATGACGACGGGGGAAGGCATACAGAAACAATCTCTTCCATGAGATGGTGAAGGTGTACACTCTCCAAGCTAGGGGTGAGTGGTGTTTGGTACAGAATTTTTTCAGTCGTCTGTTCTGGGGGGAGGCAAACAGATCTATATGTGGTGTACTCAATCAGTGGACTAGGTCTAAGAAAACCTCTCTGTGTACCATCCACTCGTTATGTAGAGAAAATGATCTGCTTAGAGCATCTGCCTGAAGGTTATGCTGCTTGCAGAAATAAGTTGTTCTGTGAGGCTAATTCCCAAATTTGCATTGCCAGCCTGCATAGAAGGTAGGACCTGGTGCCCCCATTTGTGGATGCACCACATGACAGTGGTGTTGTCTGTGAAGATTAGCAGAGGGTCTGGCTGAAGGATATGGAGAAAATCCTTCAGGGCTAAATGAACCACCGTCATTTCCCTGACGTTATATTTCCTCAAGAGGGATGCCTGCCAAGGTGTTTGTACCTTGGGTCCCTTCAGGGGAGCCCCCCAGCCCAGATCCATGGCATGTGTGCATATGTTGAGCTGGTGTGGGGGGGTAGGAGGGGTAAGCCCTGGATTCCTTTGAATCTGTTGCATCCACCACCTTAGTTCTGTTTGTAGACAAGGTAGGAAGGGTATTTGGAAGTCTACAGGATGGCTGTACTGGGACCATACGTTCTTTAAATACCACTGGAGCTTTGTCATGTTAGTTGAAACATAGGGATGGTGCATAAACTGTCTTGCTGAGAGCTCCTCTATCTGGAGGTGGTCCTGGAAATGGTTTGTCAGGCAGATTACTTTGTCTTGAGGTAAAAATGCTTTCATTGGGTGTGCCCAAATCCTGCAACCCAGGAAGACCTCTGTCTTGTTCTGGGGTATGGATAACTTGGGGAGGTTCAGTGTGAAACCTAGTCTCTGAAGCAGGGACATAGAGAACTGGAGATGATTTTTGAGGGTTTCTTTTTTTCTACAAGAATTAAAATATCATTAGGCAGGGATATATATGTATGCCCTTGGCCCTGAAGAAGGCTAAGGCAGGAGCTAGGCATTTGGTGAAAACCCTTGGTGCAGTGGACAAACCAAAAGGCAAGGCAGTAAATTGAAAAGGAGAGCAAGGCTCAGCAAAGCATATGTATTTTTTTGTGGTTTGGGTGTATGGGGATGTGGAGGTAAGCCTTCTTCAGGTTCAAAGTGGGCATGAATGCTTGTGGTGGCAGTTGTGGGGGCAGGGTCTGTAAGGACAGCATTCTGAAAGAGGGGACTTTTAGAAAAGGATTTAGAATAGATAAGTCCAGGATAGGTCTCTATGGTCCATCCTTTTTTGGAACTAGGAAAAGTCTGGAGTAAAACCTTTTCCTTCTTGTCCTCATGGGACGGGTTCTATAGTGCCTTGTGCCCATAGATCCTGGACAATGCAGGGAATTAGGTGAAATTGATTTTTTGGGTGGAAAAGGAATGCCCTGTGAGGTGGGTCTTTCCTGCCAGGATAGGAAACATCCTTTTTCCACTACTGCCAGCACCCAGCAGTCTGTGGTGATTACTTTCCAAATGGGCATACAGTGAGAGAGACGAAGACAGGGAGATGGGCAACGCAGTCACACATTATTGCCATTATTTCTGTCCTGGAAGGACGATCTTTGGGCTGGCTAAGAAGAGGAAGTCCTTGAAGAAGATTGCCTCCTAGTTCCTTTCCTATGCCTGAAATGAGGGGTGGTCGTGGAGGGGGCTCTTCTGACATAGGATGTTTTGGCAGGATAATTTCTACAGTACTTGGGTATATGAGATACCAGCAGGTGTTTAATATCTTGTAGCTCTTTGCTCTTCTTCTGTAGATTTTTAAATAGTTCTGCAGATTGCTAACCAAATGGAAGGTTATGATCAAGAGGAGCATCCAGGATTTTCGACTTAAAATCTTCTGGCAGTGGTCGGAGCCTAAGCCAGGTGTATCTATGCAGAATTGATGCAGTTGCAGCTGATATAGCAGAGGCCTCTGCTGTGTCACAACTGCAACTGATGGAGTGCCTGGCAACCTGGGATGCCAGGGATTGCTTAGATACTACTTCAGTTTTGTTAGGGGAGTCAGGCAGGGAGTTGAGAAGTGTAGAGTCCTGGGATACCAAGACCAAGGCATATTTCACCATGTTTGGTAGTTAACTGCTCTGAAGGCCTGGGTGGAAGACGTGCAAGTTTTCTTGTCCAGCCTATTCATAATTTTACTGTCTTTATCTAAAGGTAAAAAAGATGAAGGGAGCAGTCTAGATAGTCCATCTGGGACCACAGCTACACCAGCCGGGTCCGCCAAGGGTTTTTATTTACTAGGAATTTGTGGACATCAGGCACCTTAGAGAAACAGTCTTGTCTCTTTGGGGCAGGTGGCTGAGAGTCAAAGTTCTTAGAGCAAGAAGCAAATGTGTCAAGGTATGCAGGGATTACTGGAGGAATGGCTGATGGGGAGGGTGACTCAATCTGCAACAACTCAAAGTATCTTTTTTTTTTTTTTTTTTTGAGTTTGTCATTTGGGAAGTATCCCATTTGAAATATTCTTTCATCTTAGTGATAGTTTCACCAAATGTTATGTCGTCTGGAGGGGAAACTCCTTCAACAGAATCCTCATCTGGAGAATATTCCAAGGGGGGGGGGGCTATTTGGGATGAGTAGGTGATAGACTCCGCAGAGCAAGAGGACAGGGCCTCTTCTTCTTCTTGGGGAATAGAGGGAAGAAGTGAGGTAGCAGAAGTAGGCCTTGGGCTGAGGACTGGTATAGAGAGGGCTGAGGAGGATGTAGGCCTAAGGGCCATGAAAGCCTGCATCAGGGACTGAATAAAAGATTGCCAATCTGGTTGTCCTTCAGGAAGGGTAGATAAATATTTAGTTTTTTGTCTTCTTTTTAAATGAGTAGTTCTGGGAGACGCTGTAGGCCTTGATTCTGGGGCTTTACCAAAGGATGGAGACTCTGATTTCTGAGATCCAGAAGGCCATTCAGTGGAACCTGGTTCCCCCATCGACATCGGAAATAACAGACATCTGAGACATCTCCGTGGATGTGCCAGCCAGCGCTTTGGAAACGGCTACCTCAAGGGGAGCCACAGAAGCAGATGGCAGTAGTGGACGTCCCTCAACCCCTATATCGGTGGTTGCCGGGGTATCCAATAATGGAGAGGCAGTAGTAATAGGCTGCAAATCTTTGGCCTTGTTCTTTGGTGGTTCCATCGGGTCGGACGATTCCAGATCCATCCTAAGGGTAGCTTCTTAAGCCTTTGATTTTGTAAGTACAGGTTAAGGGGCGCCAAACAGCTTCTAAGAGTTTTATGGCCAAAGGATTGGCAGATGGAGCAGGAGATATGGTCATGTTCTCGGCCTACACATCCTGCCCACATCAGCATTTAACCTTCTTAGCGGACATCAGCTAATGTAACACCAGCAAACCAAGCTCAAGCAATTAATGTAAGTAAGAAATCCCCAAACAGGGTACTTAGCTTTAGACATCTTGATAGAGAGGAGCGATGCAATCGATCTGACATTGGACTTCCGCAGAAAAGTTCTGAGGCCTATGCATGCAGGCGTCACATTTAAGGTCCCTGGTTTATGGCCCTATGTCTGATGTCCCATGTACCAACAGCAAACAGGCTGAAAGCTTTTGTATAGGAGCCAACTCCGCCTGAGGTGGAGGATCCCACAGTAAGAATACAGCAACATGAGAAGAGAAGATAATCAGATATTAAAATTCACAGCTGCAAATCCAGGAAAAGAACACTAATGGAATAGTCCTCACCTCTTTGCCCCATTTTAGTGCTCATTGCCCAGGTTTGCTAGGATGAATTTTGATAGCTTAGTTTCATTAGGGTGTGGTCCAATGAACCAGCAACTCAACAAAGCAATAAAAACCCTATATATAATTTTGCTCAAATGAAACTAGGCCATTAAACCTAACATTAAATAACATGCCAATAGGTTCTGGAGCAGTGAAAAATCTGGGTCTACTCTAGCCTGCTGCCACCCTGCCTACTGCATCTACTTCACGACAATTACAACGGTGCAAAGTTCACCTCTTCAGCACACATCACCATGACTAATTCCAGACTTATTTTTTCCAGACAGCTTTGCCCCCACCAAGCTTTGCCCGCAGCCCCACCCCGGCAGACCCATGAGCTTTAAAATATGCTACTTAGGAGGTCACACCACCTTCAAGGAAAGGTAATAATTTTGCGCCCTCTTTCATTCAGAAGGTGTGACTATTGAGGTATTAGATTATAGTTGTGGATGTGCAGCCCCACATATAGGGGGGTGCACACCCCCATCGTAAGAATTTCCTTAAATGTATTACTACATTAGATTACTATGCAGTCCACTGGATATGGCTGGACAATGAAGTCAGTAAGCTGGCTACTGGTAAACCTGGTGTCAAACAGTAAAATCAGAAAAAAATCTGAACATTTGATTATTCAACATGAACTCAAACTGGGGTGGGTATTCAACCCACATCTAACAAACCTGAAAATGGAATGTGTTTTAGGCTAGTTACATTACAAAATTTGTTTTAAATGTGCTGACATGAGACCCAAGAATACCAAAGGAAAGGAATTTCAGCAAACTGTACAAGACGTTGTACAGATTGTAAAGTCAAATCATTCCAAAATACCACCAGAAAGATGCTTGGAAACAAGGAGCTTATGAAATCATCAGCAAGTTTATTTAGAGAATATTTTATTAGTTTCTGTAACCAAACCAAAGTATAATGTAAATAAGACCATACATATTTAACACAGTGTGTAATCCCCAACCTGTACAAAAGGGACCAATATGGCTAACTTCTGTACAATATCAATGAATACACAGTACAGGTAGGTACAGCTCTCAAAACTGACATTACAGCTAAAGTGTCAAAAAAAAGGCATAAAAAAACAACCATACCTGCTAAGGTTCCTAGCAGCTTTAGCTTTTCCAGCTGAAATGCAGCCAAATAACCAAATTTATACATATATAATATACATTTTATATTGTATATATATATATATATATATATATATATATATATATATATATACATATACATATATACATATACATATATACATATATATATATATATATATATATATATATATATATATAGTCACTAGTTTTTAATTCCCGATTCAACACTTGTGACCCAAATAAAATTTAGAAAGGGGAAACCAAAACCATTTAAAGTTACTGTTATGATGTACCTTATACTGACAGCATTTCTGAACTAACTTTTCAGAATCTGGAAAATATACTCCCCATAAAAAAGATATACTTAAACCTTCCAGGTAAGTTGCTACTACAGAGTCTGCAACATGTTCTATCGTACGTTCACATATGTATGCCATAACAGAACTCTAAAACTAGAAGAGGAAATAGAACAGGTTGTTCAGTTTTGTTTTTAAAGGCTTGTCTGACTTGCTTCTACTCGCTGAGTGATAAAAGAACGTTTCTGTTTAAAGTAAAAGCACAACAGGTTTAAAATAGCCTTCATTTCTTTAAGTGCTCTCTTAAAGGCTAGTCAGCAGCAGCACACGGTCAACCCAGCTCTAAAACGGCCAGTTCAATGAGGGCTAGTCCACAACTCCAAACATGCTGTACCCAGACATTCCGAGTCTGGGGCTCGGAATTCTTGCACTGCTATCGTACATATGTGCCAACTGATTTGGAATAAGCAGCTGGTGGGACATTATCTACTGGGAAATTCATATAATGCAATATGCAACTGAAAAAGGGGGGAAAGCTCTCTCCTGTCCACATTTTTTTTTTGTTTTAGCAAGAGGGGATATCCACATCATTTAAAAAAAAAACAGTGTGCAAGACTTTCCTGGGAAGAGGCATAAGTATATGAAAAGAAAGCTTGGCAGCAAGCTTAAGCCACCTCACCTTCCAACCAGTCAACTTTGCTGCCCTCTATCGGACATTCGACTCATTAACATCCTTACAGTTTAATAAAAAAATTCCTGCTGCCAGTAGCAAAGGATCAGTTATGAGCATGACCCAACCCCTCCCATTAAACAGTCAAACTGACTCAATCTGCCAGCTTCATGCACAGTCACTGATGGCCTTTTTCCATATTACAATGTCACCAAACTTCACATCTGGTAACAATTCCATGTCCAAAGAACTGCTAAGTTCTATATATTGGTTATAACTGCAATAGTTCCAAGTGAAACTATTGCTTGTACTCTCCGTCTCCTTTAGCTCTTTGTGTAGACAAAGAGGACCCCAAAGTGCTTTCTGCTCTTCAGGCTCATGTTTCCCCTACTGCATACAAAGGGTCATGGATTAGGACTTTGTTTCTTCTGTTTTAATTGCCTGTGGCTTGATTGGTCCTGTTCTAACTGGTTTTGTAGTAGGTGGTGGCGGCATAGGTTTCTCTTCGACTTTATCTGGTGAGATGCACGTTCCTTCTGTTACAGTGTCTGTTGCCTTGCTCCCATTGCTTTCCACCTTCGTTTTGTTTACCACCTGCTTATTCTGCTGCTGCTGTTGTTGCTGCTGCTGTTCAAAGAACTTGTGTGTCGACTGCAGAACTTCAGCTCTTTGCTTAGCCTGAAGAAGAAGGAGAAAAAGAAAATTAATAAATAAGGTACTGGATAATCCTGCTACATCCATACTAAATCCTATAATTTAAATCCATCATCGACTTCTTTAAAAAGGTATGGTTAATTTAAATGGCATGATAGGACAAGAGCTTAATGGCTTTACCTCTTGGATCCAAGATTCAGTCTTGACCTCTGGTGATGGAGTTTGGATTACTTTTTCATACCTTACATTTCCTCTCACCTCAAAAGACAAGTCCCAGTAAACAGGCTAACATTCATCTGTGGTGTGTGATGCTATGCAAGGGGTTGGAGATATATATATATATATATATATATATATATAAAATTGTACCCAAAAAATATGCTTGCATGTGAAAAAGACTACTGCAACTCCAGGGGAAAAGGTACTAAGAAGACTGACCAACTGTTCCCATACAAAGTGCACTTTAGTAGCACTGCCCACACTATGCAAGCCAACTCCCCCCACCCCAAAGCCATTGTGCTCAGAAAGCACCAGACTTTTCTTGAACTCCATTTCTAGGACAGGACCTGGCTCTTCTGAATTGTAATCAGCACTACTGTTTTAGCAGTAAAACTCAAACCAGATTAAATATAAAATAGTACATGTTCTTGTATCACTTCCTTACAAAAAGGGTACAACTTGAGAGAGGGATTATGGCCAACAATCTCTGTTTGGGTGACAATACAAAAGGTTTAATTGAAATCACTGAAACAAAGAAGTTATGTACTCACCATAACATGCCATCTGTGTTGTCCATTTTCATTCTTCCTCAACAAAAGGGTTTGGATCAGACTCTGATGCTTATCATCCCTTGTGGATACTGAAAACTCTCGGGTTCCTCCCTTACCTATAATGCCCTAGTCCCCTATCATACCTCGGATTGTTTGCTGACCTATCAGTTTATTAGTAATCAAAATATATGAGAACAGTAGTTATATGGAGCCCAAAGGCAGGAACAGTGGTTCCTTTAGCACTGTATCCTTCCAGAAGTCAAAAAAGGTAGGTAGGGAGATGGAGGGAGTGGAGTTAAAGAATGAAAATGGACAACACAGATGGAACGCTCAGGGAGTACATAACTTCTTTATCTGATGTCAATTTTCATTAATTCCTCAACAAATGGGACAGAGTCTCCAGCTACCTAAATCCCAGCAGGACTCTAAGGAAGGATAAATTCCTTAGCACAGCTGAGCCAGAGGCTGTTCTTCCCCTGGAGACGAGATCCAGTTTGGAATGACTAATAAGGGTACAAGGATTAGTCCAAACTGTAGCAGCACAGATACTGCCCATGGAAGATCTGCATAAAAATACTGATGAAGTTGCCAAAGACCTGGTGAAATGAGCTTTTAAAGGTTTTGGTAAAGACAAACCTAATTTCTGACAGACAAAGGAAATGGAATCAATTAGCCATCTGGCTAGGGTTACTTTGGTAACTGACTTGCCCAGTTTCGAGATCTGTTTTTCTGAATTTTTCTGTCCTATGTAAATAGAAACCTGTCTGTGAACATCCAACAAGTGCAACATGCATTCACCTTTTTGAAATTTGGAAAGAAAACTGGAAGGCTGATAGAAAGAGAGGTTGGATTCTGACCACCTTAGGAATGAATGAGGAGTTGGTTCATAACGATAACCTATCTTTATGGAAAATTAAATAAGGAGGCTTAGAAGATATGGCTTGAAGTTCAGAGACTTAGTGGAGAAAACAGCTACTAAAGCGCCAGTTTTCCAGGTTAAAATTTTTAGCTGTCATTTTGCAGACTGTTCAAAGGGGGACTGAGTCAAAGCTTGTAAAACTAAATTCAAATCTCACAGTGCAATTGGATCTTTAAAAGAGGGTCTAAGAAGAAAGCTTCCCCGTAAAAGGCCTTACACAGTTTTGAAGAAGCTAAGGAGGAAAGTACAGTTATGTACACTTACCATAAATGTAGATGTCCGAGTGTATTCACTGTTGCAGTCATCACATTTGGGGGTTATCTACTTGCAGTAGCCCTCAGCCGGCCTGATTATCAACATTCTTGGGTCCTACGTCGGTTGCTGTCTCATCTTCCATGACGTCAGGTAGTCAGGTGTATAAATCATGCAGCCGATGCCATTACATCAGTTTTTCTTGCCCCAGATGTCAGGTGCCCTCCTAATAGGAAGCAATTAAATATATAAACAAGGTTATACCTCCAACAAAAAAGCAAATGCATCAAAAAGCTTTAAAGCATAGTAAAAAGGAATAGAGGTATAGCCAAAAGAAGTCAGGGGGCTGGAGGGAGGGTAATCAGGACTGCAACACCGAATACACTCGAACATCTACATTTATGGTAAGTGTACACAACTGTACTATGTTCTTCATGTTTCACTGTTGCAGTCATCACATTTGGGTAGATTCCCAAAGCTAAGGATGGGAGGAGGAATTTAGACAGCATTAGGACCAGCTAAGAGGCCCTGCAAGATTACAGTGGCAAAACCAGCTCTGGATGTAGAGAAAATTGGCAAATGGTAATGCTTGGTGAAAGTATGTACAGAACTCCAGGTAGCAGCTTCTAGGATGTCCCTGGTAGGGACACCTCTGAGAAAGGCTGTAGAGGTAGATGCAGCCCTGGTTGAATGTGGTCTTATCCCCTGTGGGATAGGTTTTCCATGGTGCTTATAGCAGAACTGAATGCAATGGCCTATCCATTTAGAAATGATTTGCTTTGAAATGGCCTTCCCCTCTGTCCCTGCAGCAAATGCCACCAGTAGCTGTTCAGATTTCCTGAGAGGTTTATTCCTGTCCAAGTAAAATCTAAGTTGTCTGTGCACATCTAAGGAGTGCAGTATCCGTTCCCCTTTGTTCTGTGGATTAGAAAAGAAGGTTGGCAAATGAATGGACTGATTAAGAGCCACACTGGATACTACCTTGGGCATGGAGGGATTGGTCCTGAGGGACACCCTGTCCACAAGAAAGATGATGAAAGGCTCCACTGCTACAAGGGCCTGTAATTCACACACCCTTCTTGCTGAGGTGATGGCTAAAAGGAAGGCTGTTTTCCAAGAAAGGAATTTTAACTCTGCACTTGCAGCTGGCACAAAAGGAGGTAGAGTGAGTTTTTCCAATACAAAGTTAAGGTCCCAGGCTGGAGTTGGGGCTCTCCTGGGAGGTCTTAAGTTTTTGGCTCCTCTGAGGAACTGCTTGAACAGTGGATGAGAGAAGAGGGGTGGGTTCTGTGTTGTAATGAGCTGAAATGGATGAGGCATGAATTTTGATGGAGGAAAAGGAAAGGCCTTGTGAAGCATCTCAGTTAAGTATTGAAGAATCTGAGGTAAATTGGGTGCTGCTGTGCCCATCCCAAGTTTGGTTCCAAGGACAGAATCTTTTCCATTTTTCAGCATAAGATTTTCTAGTAATAGGCCTCCAGAATGACATCAAACACTTCTTTACTGAGGGATGGTAAAGGAGAGATCAGGTAATCAGCCAGGCTGCCAGGGTCAGGGTTTGAAGCTGAGGGTGCAGAATCTGGCCCTCCTGCTGGGACAGCATGGTAGGGGTCTGAAGCAGGTGCTATGGTGCCAGCAGTTACACACTGTGTAAGAGGGGGTTACCAGTGCTGGCGTGGCCAGTCTGGGGCAATAAGTATTGTCCTTGGTTTGTCCTGTTTGATCTTTAGTAATACCTTGGAGAGGAGAGGAGAGGCAGAGGAGGAAAGGCATAAACTGATAGATTTCGCCAGGTGAAGGACAGGGCATCCACTTTCCAAGCTTGTTTGTGGGGAGTCCTTGTGCAGAATTTGTCCAACTAGTAGTTCTGGGGGGAGGCAAACAGGTCTATATCTGGGCTCCCCCATTTGTTTATCAACATGTTGAATGTCTTTGGTTCCGGTTTTCATTCGTGTGGGTCCATGAGATTTATGCTTAGTTCATCTGCCAGTGTATTTAGCTTTCCTGGCAGGAACTGAGCCTGTAGATGCACTTGGTAGCTCAAGGCTGTGTTCCACAGAGCCATGGCTTGTCTGCAGAGAGGGTATGAGTGGGTTCCCCCTGCTTATGTAACACATAACAGTGGTGTTGTCCGTCTTTGCCATTAATTATCCTGTAAGAATGTGGTCCTAGAAGGCTGTCAGAGCATTCTGTACAGCTAACATTTCTTTTTGATTGATATGCAGGTGCATTTGACTTGGGTACCATTTGCCCTGAATGCACTTCCCTGCCAAGTAAGCCCCCCATGCACTGAATGCACTTCCCTGCCAAGTAAGCCCCCCATGCATAGTCTGATGCGTCTATTATTAGGGTTTGGGCAGCAGGGGGTAGAGTGAATGGCAGTCCCTTGTTTTGGTGGCAGGCCTCTGCCCACCAAAGGAACTCTAACTGTAGGCAAGGTATGATAGGAATCATTGCTTCTAGATCCTGAGAATGCTGACACCATAGGCTTTTCAGATACCATTGTAGTTTCCTCATATGCAGTCTTGCATATGGAATTAGGAGAATGCAAGAGGCCATGAACCCTAAAGCTTGCAGTATTTGTCTTGTAGAAAGCAGGGTTTTTGTGGCCATTAGTTTGAAGTAAGCTGTCAAAAGAACTTGTTTCTCTGGCGTGAGGAAAGCCATCTGGGAAGTTGTGTTCAAGTTTGCTCCAAGGAATACAATTTGTTGACAGGGTACAAGATGTGATTTCTTTTCGTTTATGGTGTACCCCAAACAAGTTAGCACCTTTTGTACAAACGCCAGATGATTCAAAAGTATGTCCTGGCTTTCTGCCTGAATTAAACAATCGTCCAGGTATGGGTATATTTGAATATTTCTTTGCCTGCAAAATGCAATGACTGGAGCTAGGCACTTTGTGAATATCCTGGGCGCAGTAGATAAGCCAAAGCGCAGTGCAGAGAACTGATAGTGCATGTAGCCTGCTTTAAGCATAGGTATCTTCTGCAAAATTCCCTGATTGGGATGTGCAAGCAGGCTTCCTTTAAATCCAATGTCGTCAGTTTTGGGTCTCGGATGCCTGTCCTTGTGCTTTTTATGCATTGCGGTCGTCGGAAGTTCTGACGGCATGGTGTAATTGAATTTTCTGCCAAAATGTCAGGCAAAATCAAACCGACGTTTAATAGTGTGCTTGTTAAACCTAGCACAAAACAGACAACCAGTGACGTCGTGGTCAGGGCCTAGGCATGGAATACAAATAGGAATGGAAATCCTTATGAGGTAATTTGCTTCCCACAAGAAATACAGTTATTGACTTTTACTGACATCGGTCTGAGGCAAGAAAAAGTTTCCCCAACGGGGTACTTAGCTTTTTTAGAAGACTTCGGTTCTGGATTCAGAATGAAAATCTCAGGAGTCAGCCGACCGGCACTTGCGAACTGTTTCTGCTTCGGGCACAGTGCGGCAAGAAAGACTGGAGAAAATGGCGTCGGCTGCATCTTATATACCCCTGTCGCACTGACGTCAGGGAGGGGGGTGACAGCAACCGACGCCGGACCAAGACTTTGGAACTCAGGCCGACTGGGGAACCGCCTGACGGCAGGATAACCCAAGTGTAATGACTGCTGCAGTGTAACATGATGAACATCAAATCTTTTCCATTTACTTCTGTAAATCTTCCTAATGAAAGCTTAATGGAAAGACAAAAGAATGTGATGGACAGGGGAAGAGAGCTTGGCCTGTCTCGCTATCAATGAAGTGGATAAACACGCGGGTCGATCTTCAGTTTAAAATGCCCGAGTGAATCATATCTGTCGGGCGAGACAGGGGGTCAGAAAATAGATCCAGAATCCATGGGGGGGCAAAGCCAAATGAAGGCGAACCACATCTGGCAAAGCCAATAAGGGTCAATGAGGATGACTGTGCTTTTCAACTGAGATGCTTTCTGAAAAACTTGTGGATTAGAGGAAATGGGGGTAAGCGTACTAGATTGGGGGGGGTGCAGTCATGGATAAGAGCATCTCTTGGTGATTCTCCCAATGGTGGGATCATGGCAAAGAACCTGCTGCATATGTTGTTGAGGGGAGATGCATGGAAGTTGCAGCAAGGCTGGCCCTAATGGCAAAAAATACTTTCCACAATTCTTATGCTGAGTGACCACTCATGAGGCATTAAAATAGACCTGCTTAAAATTTTCTGATATCAAGATGGATTATCCCAGAATGTGCATTGCTATTAGAAATCGACTGGATGAGATTGCCCATTGCCACACTCGTACAGCTTCTCAACAGAAGGGGTAGGATCTGGATTCCCCCCCATTAGCTGTTGTACTAGACCACTGACATTGTCCATCTGAATCGCAACAGTCCTGTAAAGGCCCACAATGTTAAGAGCACTACTCTCATTTCTAGACAACTGATATGCATTTTGGCCTCTTCAGTGGACCATGCACCTTGGACCGTTTTTCCCCACGAATTGCCCCCCCCCCCCAATTTGGGGAGCATCCGTGGTAACTACGGCCTTGGGCTTTGGAAGAATGAAGGGGTGACCCTATAAAATTTGGTGACAGTAAATCAACCTCAATAGGTAATTTTTTCATGCTTAACTTATTCTGATTTGGGTGGACAAAGGCTGGTGCAGAATAGACCATAGAGTCGCTAGGGTCCACTGAAAAATTCTCATATGGTATCTTGCTAACGGAACAAGAACTACTGCAGCAGACACTGACTGAAGGATCAATAAAAGTGAGAAGTATTTTGGATTATCTTTTTGACTTGAAATCGAATAGTCTGTACTCTTGGTAAGTGAAGGGAAGCTGTCACTGATACTGTTTTGAACAAGGCCCCGATGAACTCCAATACTTCAGCTTCTAGCTGAGATTTGTTGTGACTGATGGTAATTCCCAGATGACAGTGTAACTATAGTACATAATCTCGTGCTTTGATAAGATGATGCCTGGTCGGAGCAGCTATGAGCCAGTCATCCAAGTAAGGAAACACCTGGAATTCCTTCCTGCAGTCTCAAGTGAGCTGCTACAACTGCCATGCATTTGATGAACACCCCGGAAGCTGCGGTGAGGTCAAAGTGCAGATCTCTGAATTGTTAATGATGGACACATGGGTATATTTTGTATCATCTGTTCATTTTTATATGATAGTATGCATGCTGAAGTTCTATTGAGCAAATCCAGTCGTCCTGGTTCAGAAAAGTCAGAATGGACTGAATCATGAGCATCCGGTACTTGGTGTACTGAACTGACTTGCTCAGATGACTGAGACCCAAAATTGGTCTCCAGGCCCGTTTTCTTTCACATTAAAAAGAACTGAGAGTAAGTTCCAGACTTTAACTGATCTGGGGGGACCTCTTGGATGACCCTCTTCTAGCAGCTAGCAGCTTTTTTTTTTTTTTTGCTGCTGCTTTCCTCTGAGTGGGTGGAACATGGGTATGTTTACTACTAAGGTGGGGGTAGAGAAAAGGGTATTATATAGCCTCTGGAAATAATCCTCTGCACCCATGAATCTTTTGTAATCTCTAGCCAGGGTCACCGGTGCAGGGATAAATGACCCCTGACTACCTCCACAGGTGGACAATCAGGCCTCCTTTCAGGAGCACTGGTAGGATCCGTCAGAGAAAGTATTTCTAGACCCTTGGTTTGGTGGGCATTCTCTGCCGTGTGGGTGGCATCTTCCATTATCCCTCCTCTGGCCCTGGGGAACTGTCTCCACGTAGATCTTGGAAAGGACCCTGGGAGTTCTTGAACTAACATTTAACAGGGCTGTTTTCCATGTAAGGAATTATAAGGGTGCTGCTTCTGA